>NC_061862.1:5526472-5736472 GCF_907164915.1 Impatiens glandulifera | reverse complement strand
TAACATTTCCATTTTTTCTTCATATTTCTTCATTCTTTTTCTCATTTCTATATTTTCCGCCTCGATTTCATTCTCCCTTCTACTCTCCCTAATTTCATTTCACTTATCGTTTCAGCTCTTTCTGCCTCTTCATTTTCATTTCACTAAGCGTTTCAGCTCTTTCTACATCTCTCTTTTCCAATTCATCCATTGTCATCGCCATATTTCTCACATCTTCCTTTAGTTTTTCATTCTCCTCCAACAATCGATCAGTGGATCATTGAGAATTGTTGTCACTCTGACAATCCTCTTGAAAGTGTGTGGGTCGGACCCCTGATCCCATACACTTAGTTTATAATTTATTTATTTATTTAATATAAATAAAACTTATTATATTAAAACTTAGTTTATAATTTATTTATTTTTTTAATATAAATAAATTTGTATTCCCTAAAAAAAATATTTAAATATTATTTTATTTAATATTATAAATGTTTTTGATAAATTAATTAATTTACATTTTATTTATACAATAAAAATTAATTATAAATATATTTATTATTGGTTTAGTTTTACGTTATATAAATGGTTTAAAATTATTAATATTTATATAACTTTAAATTTATATATATATATATATATATTTTTTTTGATATAACTTTTTGAATCATTAAGTTTTATAAATTAATAAATATTTTATAATACTGTATAAATTATTTAAGTTTAAATATAAATAAACTGTTTTCTATAATATATATTTAAAAAAGTCAAACGAAGCCAAAAATAAAATCAACAATCATTTATTAATTCTTATCATATTTTTTTCTTTTATAAATTCAGAATATTTAAAATTTTGAAATTTTTATTGTAATATTACAATATTTTTTTTAAAGAAATAATAATAATTTTTTATTTTTTTTAATACGATGTGTTTTATCCCATAATTACATAAAATTTTAAAGTAATTTTAATATTTTTAATTTTTAAATAAGATTTTTAAAATTTGATTAACTAATATATATTTATTATTAATTTCTAAATTTTTAAATATTAATAAATATATATTTGGAAATATATATATATATATATATTCTTAAATATTACTAATTATATATAATTAAAAATATTATTAATTTTAATTAAAAATATATAATATCTTTTAAACAGTTATTTTGTTAATGTAATTGACAAATGTTATCATCTTTTTTGAAAAACCATTAATAAATAAATTATTTATTAATTTTTAAATAAATATATTCTATCACATAATTACTTAACATAAAATATATATAATAAGTATTTTTAATTTTTTTAATTTATAAATAAAATTTTTAATTTAATTAATTAATATATATTTATTATTATTACTTTGTAAATAAAAATGTTAATTTTTAAATATTAATAAATATATATATATTTTTCTTAAATATCACTAATTATAATAATTATAAGTAATAAAAAATTATTAATTTTAATAAAAAATATATAATATTTATTTTCAAATATATAATAATATTTATTTATTTTATATTAAATTAAATTAAATTATTTCAAAATAATAATATAATATTTTTTATGAAAAAGTATTAATTAATATTTATTTATTATGAACAATAAAAATTACTATAAATTATATTATTATTATTTTAAAATCATAAATAAATATTTTTGTTAATACTTTTTCAAAATAATAATATTAATGTTCTTAAATTATACTTATTCGTTCGTATAGATATTATATATATATATATATATATATATATATATATATATTTAATAAATACTGATAAATATTAAAAATATTTAATTATTAATAATATATTAATTATTTTTATTTATAATTTAATTATAATAAAACTTGATATTATAAATCAAAAAATAAATATCAATATTTAAAATGAATAAAAACTCAAAAATATCTTTCTCCTTTTTTTTTAATTGTTAGGAAGTATAGTAATTCTTTTATATTAGAATACATTACAAAAAAAATTCTCCTTTTTCTTTTTAATTGTTAAGAAGTATAGTAATTCTTTTATATTATAATACATTACAAAAAATAAAAATACTGTCATTTTAGTCTTTATATTATTTAATCAAAAATTTGTATGAGTTCTTATTTATTATAGAAAAATTATGTATATACATTGATTAATAATATTATTTTTTATAATTAGTAAAATTATGATAAAAATAAATAAATGATATATATATATATAAACATATTTTTTATTATATAATGTGATATATATAAATTTATTATATAATGTGATATATATAAATAAATAATTGAGAGAGAATTTCAATTTTAATTTGATACAATTTGATTGAATAAAAAATAAAATAATTTTTTTTATCTCTCTTTATTTATACTTTTTTTAGTTTTTCCAATTAATGAGGTGATGTATATTATTATTTCTCATTCTCTCCCCAAATTTTCTCTTCTATCCCTCCTCATATATTTATATTATATATTAACCATACATAAATAAAGATAATATTTTTTATTATATATATATAATTATAAGGAGATAAAATATTTATATAAATATTATATTAAGTAATTAATTAAAAGAGAGAATATATTTTTTTTTAAATTATATCGAGATATTAAGGTGATTTGAGAAAATTTCTTATATATATATTATATTCTTTATATTATTTAATCTCAAATTTGTATTAGTTCTTATTAATTATAGAAAAATTATGTATATACAATTTTGATTAATAATATTATTTTTTTAATTAGTAAAATTATGATAAAAATAAATAAATGATATATATATATATATATAAACATAATTTTTATTATATAACGTGATATATATAGAGAAATAATTGAGAGAGAATTTCAATTTTAATTTGATACAATTTGATTAACTAAAAAATAAAATAATTTTTTTTATCTCTCTTTATTTATACTTTTTTTAATTTTTCTAATTAATGAGGTGATTATGTTATTATTTCTCATTCTCTACCCAAATTTTCTCTTCTATCCCTCCTCATATATTTATATTATATATTAACCATAAATAAATAAAGATAATATTTTTTATTACATAAATATATATAATTATAAGGAGATAAAATATTTATATAAATATTATATTAAGTAATTAATTAAAAGAGAGAATATTTTTTTTTTTTAAATTACTGTGATTGTATCCAGATATTAAGGTGATTTGAGAAAATTTCTTATATATATATATTATATAATTGATATATAATTTAAAAATATAACTATACTATAGGGTTTAGTTTATTTTATAACTTATAAAATATTTAAAAAATAATAAAACATGTAAATTTATACTCTTTAAATATAATATATTGGATTTCTAGGTAATTATTGGTTGGTATTAATTTCAATTGAAAGTGCATTGGGTCAAGTTAATTTAGTTTTTATCTTTAAAAGATGTATGCATATGATTAAATACACAAATAAATATATGATTAAATACATAGTATATAATATATATAATTTAAATAAAATAATTATAATTATATAATGTTGATAATTTATTAAATCATATATCGTTTTCTCATAGTTATTATAAAAACAACTTAACCTAATTCTTTTGAATCATTCAATAAAAACACTTATTAAAATGAAATAATTTATTAAATGACCTAATAATTTTGAATCATTCAATAAAATTTCAAATTCTCCTCCACAAAGAAACAAAGAGTCATATTTAAAAATACATATACTTTAATTAAGAAGAGGTCATTTGACTCTTCTTAGAAGAAGGAATTTTTATATTCTTCTAGCCTTCTAGGGGTCATATATGTATGGAATCTTGCACAATATTAAGTTATAAGAAGCTAGCTATATATAGATTATAAGAAAATTAAAGTGGAGTCAAGAGTGGGTTCTTGAGGCATTCCAAAAACCAAATCTCATATTGGATGAAAAGTCACGACAAGAATCCTCTCAATGGATCATTGATTTCTTTGTCTAATAATATATATATAATATTCATGATTCTAGCTAACCTTAATTAACTATAATCTAAGATAAAACAAAACAATTGTTTATAGATTTACATGTACGGATATGTATCATGAAAACCCTTCAAATGGATTATTCTAAAGTTTCCAAATTCGTGAAAGTTGGCACTTATACTTTTCACTAACCATGCCCGTCTACAAAATGCCAAATTAGCCTACCCGCCTTCTTCTCTAAAGCATCCGCTTTTGATAGATAAAGACTTTCTTTTGATAGATAATTAAGTGACCAACCAAAAATAATAATAATAACTCTAACCCAATCCAAAATGTCTTACTCATACTATTAAATTTGAGTTTACCCAATTTTTGCACCCTTAAACAATGTTTAAATTAGTGGTGACAACTCAATAAATCTAAGTGTACACATCAAAGTAAGGAGGCAAATGAGTCCAGCCGAGCTTAAGCTGGTTTGAGCTCGAACACGGCTCGATTCAGTTTATATTATCTCAGGTCGAACACAACTTGATTATTTACATACAAACTCGAGTTCGACTCAAAAAACTTGAATTAAAATTAAAATTTTAAGTTGAAACTCGAGCTCAAGTTCCCATTCAAGCCAAATGAGTTGTTGCCATGTCAAATTTGTTCCATGTCAAATTTTTCAGAATGCAAAACAGAAATAAGTGGTGAAGCTGAATCCGAGGAAAAAAAAGCAACTTTAGATGAAGTATAATAATTATAGACGAAGAATGTAGAGTGGAGGGTTTTGAAATAGGGTCATTAAATAGATAATAGGGTTTTGGAATAGGGCAATATGATATTATATGATATGATGATGGTTGATTAGACTTTAGAGATGGGATATGAAATTTAAAAAAAAATTGTTTTATGTTTTAAGGTTTTAATATTAAAAATAATATATTATATATATTGTTTGACTCGAAAAAGCTCGACAAACCAACGAGCAAGTATTATATGAGCTCGAACTCAGCTCGAATATTAAACGAATTGGCTTAAACTCGGCTCGAAGTCGGTCAAAATCAAGCTTAATTTGAGTTTTGACCGAACAGAGCAGCTTGACGCATCCCACATCAAACATATTATTTGCAATAACACCCTCACCTATTACAAACTTGAATAATCCATACTCTTACGTTTATTAAAAGCCAAAGCTATGGTTTAAAAGACCGGATTTCCACTTTGGTTTAACGAAAAAACAACTCCCATAAAAGAAAGGGTCGGATTTGACCACAGTACTAAAACTACCTTTATCGAACAAACATTTAAAGATATAACCATTTTGATCTATAGATTTCAAAAAGTCTTTACAAAAATTGTGAAAAACCAACTTACGCCCATCGTTATTGACAATATATTCAAACTGAAGTATCCATATATATGGATTAACCTATATTAGTCTATCTAGTATGTGTTTAGTTAAAATACTTATAAGTGGTGCACTTCATCATAAGCATCGAGTCATTTGAAATTATCATATTAATCCATATATAATGAAGTATGATTATATATACACAAATCTTGAAGGGCATTGGAAGATTAGGAATATATAGTTTAATTAATATATATAATTAAGGGGCGAAACAAGGTCGTGTATAAAAAGTTGATATACTTTCAGTTAAACACACAAATTAATAAATCATGAAAAGGACTTGAGCACCAAAACATCATAATTTATTTGATTTTCTTCTAGATTTCTATATATGCTTATGTAAATACCCACTTAATGCTCTTCCTAATTCCTACTATATATAAATGTATTTGTGTATCATCCAAATCATCCTATCAATCATACTACGAAAATGCAGGCTATTAGCTCTAAGAAATTCTTGGTTATCCTCTACCTGTTATTCCTTATTTTTTTCTCATTCTCAGAATGTCGTCCTTTGATCATCATATCACAATCACAAACACAAATACGATCACGTTCTTTGATTGAAATCGCGAAAAAGATATTCGAGGAAAGATTGAATCATGGAGATTCTGAAAAGGATAAAAAGAGGTTCAACATAAACCGTCTCAGTCCGGGAGGACCAGACCCTAAGCACCACTAGCTAGCTACGTACTTTAATTTGATAAAAAAAAAAAACATATTTTTACAAGAGCTCCCATTCTTGATCGATTGGTGTGGTGGTCTTGATTGATGATAATTGTTTTGTGTAATTTGATAATTCGATGTTGAGATCTCCATACAATATTCCCAATTGCTCATACTCCCTTCTTATTCTCCTTCTTGATGTCAAAGCATTCATCAGTATTGTCTGATGCAAAATTAAATAAAATGTCATCTTCTTCTTTTTAAGCTAATTCAATTAGGGTTTTAAGCAAAGTTTGTACCTTGTATGACTTTCTTCTAGATGATGTTACTTTACTCAATAATTTAGTATCCACAATCACATGATCAGTACTATTTTGATCATCAGATAAATCTATACTTTTCATCAAAAAATCATCAACTGCATCTCCTGATATTAATTAATTAATTAATTAATGTCTCGATCAACAACTTAATTTGAAAAAAGAAAACATGTGCAAAAAATCGAACCTTTATCATGATCATCATCAGTTGAGGAATCAAGAATCTTCTTCGGATCATCAATATTTGTGTGTAGAACAGAATCTTCTTTTATGAATGTTGTAATAGTAGAATAATAATGTTTCTTATTTACCGCAACACCAACAGAAGAGGTGGGATTTAATAAATCATCCATGGTTTTTGATTTCTTACCACACAATTAATATGAAGAGATCGAATTAGCAGCAGTTCATTAAAATTAAAGAATTAATATAATATAAGACAATATGTAAGGAAACATATATTACCTGACTCACAATATATCCTCCTCAATATCTTGGATAAGTAAGGTCTCAAATTTATGGAATATTATTTCAGCCCACCCGCAATGTTTCAAAAAAATATATGCAGTACGGCTATATTTATTTCCCCTCTAAACTAGTGAGATTGAATTATTAGGGTTTGTTTATGGATATAACCGTTGCATTAATTATTAAAATTTGATAAGTTATACTTTATATTTATATATATATATATATATATATATATATATATATATATATATATATATATATATTAAAAATTAGTATTCACTAAAAATTATTTTAATATTATTTTAATTAATATTATAAATGTTTTTGATAAATTAATTAGCTTACATTATACATAAAAATTAATTATAAATATATTTATTATTGGTTAGTTTTACATTATATAAATGGCTTAAAATTATAATTATTAATATTTATATAACTTTAAATTTTATATCTAAATATAATTAAATTTATAACCTTAAATATTATTTAATATAAATTAGATAGAAATATATATAATTATATATATATATATATTAATATAACTTTTTTAATCATTATTAATTTTTATAAATTAATTAATATTTAATAATAATGTATAAATTTCTTAAATTTAAATCTAAATAAACTTTTTTTATATTTGTGAAATTTGTATTATAATATTACAATATTTTAAAATGAAATAATAATAATAATTTATTTCATCTATTTTAAATTTTTAAAAGAATCTATCCCATAATTATATAATTTTAAATTTTAAAATAATTTTAATTTTGTTTCTTTTTTAAATAAGATTTTTAAAATTTAATTAATCAATAAATATTTATTATTATGTTTTTCAAGTATAATTATTAATTTTTAAATTTTTAAATATTAATAAATATTTTTTTTTCTTACATATCACTAATTATATATAATAAAAAATATTATTAATTTTAATACAAATATATAATATCTCAGATTTATTTTCGAATATATATAATATTTTTTTTTATTTTATATTAAATTAAATTATTTCAAAATAATAATATAATAGTTTTTATTAAAAAAATATTAATATTTTAAACTCATAAATAAATATTTTTTAATTTTAATTTAGTAAATATAAATTTAATATATTATTTTACAATAATTCATAAAACTAAAAATTAAATTTAAAAAATTAATTATTTTAAAGATAATTTAATTCTTAAATATATTAGATTTTTTTATGAAATATTTAAAATAAATAATTAATAATAATAATTTAGTTTTTCAAAATAATAATATAACATTTTTTAAATATTTTAAGGATATGTTTTTGTTTAAGATTATTTTATTTTAATGAAAAATTCATTTTATAAATTTAAATTTATTTTAGATTTTTATTATATATTTTATTTATATATAATAAGAATTGTTATATATAGATAAAATTTTGTTAATAATTAATATTTTTTACATTCAAATTAAATGAGTTTAATTAAGTATAACTTACTAACGAACAACCTCTAATTTAATTAATTCAGTTTAAGTTTTTTTTATGTTTTATAAATTGTTAAAAATTATAATTATTAATATTTATATAACTTTAAATTATATATATAAATATAATTAAATTATAATTTATTTTATAATACTAAATAAATTACTTACATTTAAATATAAATAAATAAATTATATAATATATATATATATATATATTTAAAAATATTTATATTATAAAATAAATCATTTATTAATTTTTACCATATTTTATTTTATAAAATCGGAATGATATTTATATTTGTGAATTTTTTATTATAATATTACAATATTTTAAAAAATATATATAATAATAATTTGTTTAATCTTTTAAATAAATATCTTCTATCACATACTTACATAACATAAAATAAGTGATTTTTATTTTTATTTTACATACTTACATAACATAAAATAAGTGATTTTTATTTTTATTTTAAAATTTAATTAATTAAATATATTTATTATTATTACTTTTCAAGTATAATTATTAATTTTTAAATATTAATAAATAGGCTTGTTTTCTTAAATATCATTAATTATATATAATAAAAAAAGTTATTAATTTTAATAAAAAAAAATATATAATATATAATATTTCTTTTCAAATATATATAAAAAATTATTTATTTCTTTAAAAATAATAATATAATATTTATTATTAAAAAATGTTAATTAATATTTGTTTATTATAAATTATATTATTATTTTAAACTCATAAATATATATTTTTTAACTTTAATTTAATATAAATTTAATATATTATTTTACAATAATTCATATAACTAAAAATTAAATAAACAAATTAATTATTTTAAATATTACTTTCTTATTGTATTTTAGATTTTTATTATTTATTTTGTTTATATGTAATAAGAATTTTTATATATTTGTAAAACTTTGTTAATAATTAATATTTTATACTTTTTATAATAATAACCTATCTTAAATAAAACAATTTTTTTTATATTTCTTTATATTATTATACAATGATATAAAAAAATAAAATAACTATAAAATATTAAAAAGTATTAAACATTTTCTTGTCTTACAAATTTTTTTTCTTTTTTTATCTTTTACTTTTTATTATTATTATTTAATAATATAATTTTTGTAAATAATATAATTACTTTTTAAATAATAAAATTAATGTTCTTAATTATTACTTATTCTTTTATATATATATATATATATATATAAATGACTTAATAAAATATAATAAATACTGATATTCAAATATTAAAAAACTATTATTAATAATATATTAATTATTTTTATTTTATAATATTATATATAATGAATTTTAATTATAATAAAACTTAATATTATAAATAAAAAATTAAATATCACTTTCTAAAATGAATAAAAAAAATTAAATTTATCTTTCTCTTTTTTATTTTTTTGGGAAATAGAGTAATTCTTTTATATCATGATACAAGAATAATAAGGATATATACATGTACATAATGCAATAAACATGACAATAATAAGGACACAACTTTATACATTTTCAAGACACAAAAGAGCCTATATATCTGTCAATAAACTATAAATGACAATTATATATAATAATAATAATAGTACGGCTAAAATAAATAATAATAATAATAATAATAATAATAATAATAGGGCTAAAATAAGTATTTTAATTAGATATTAGTTAGGAATTCAATTATTTTTTATAAGTATAAAACTGATATTTAAAAATAAAAAAGAAATAACAAATTATTAAATGCTTAAATTATTAATCAAGTATTGAATTATAACTCGACTTTCTATTGAATCCAGAACAAGAATTAACTTGTTCTTCATCTTCAAGTTTGTATAGTCATAATGGAAGACTTGGGCAACAAAATTTGATATAAATAGTTTAACTTGATCTCAAATTATGTCAATCTTGGAGAGTTATGATTTTTTTGATATGGTGGAAGGAACCCTAAAATTTCTTCTTAAGTTTGTCAAATCGAAAACACTGAATTAGTGGTAGTCAAAATCTTCAACCCTTATTACAAATTATGGCGAATTAGAGATCAAAGAGTACTCGCTTGGCTCTTCTCAACACTCTTGAATCAATTTAGACAACAATGTTCAAGATGCACCTCCTCACAAGAACGCTGGACGAATCTGCAAAACACATACACAACACAATCTAAAAGTAGACGGTTACAATTGCGTAATCAACTTTACAATGCTCATTAAGGCTCTCGTTCACTACACGACTTTATTCAATAACTCAAAATATAGAAGACTCCTTAATGAACGCAGGACAAGAAATATCATATCAAGATCTACAACTACAACTCTTGAATGGACTTTCCAAAAGAGTATAAATCGATAATATGCACTCTCACGTTAGTTAAAGATGTATCGTTTAATGAGATAACAATATACTTCTTAGCCATGAAAATCGATTGAATATCAAACTAAAGAATTATGGAAATATTTCATTTTCTTCTTCATTTAATGTAGCTTACTTCATCTTATGTTGATGTAGCTTACCATGGATGTAGAGACCATCAAAAGTCACGTGCAAGTTCTCATCAAATGTTTTCAAATGGATATTCTAGTTACTCATGTGGCATGGACCACCATCATCAATTTCTAATTCATATCACATGCTTCTAATTAGAGAAATTTGACGAAATGACCCTAAAAATTACATAATTTTGGGAAATGATCGAGGCCTAATAAAGTATGCAAAAAAGACTTTTTCGGCATGTCTAAAGACAAAAATACCCCTTCGCGTCACGCAATAGTATTTTCTTCTCAAATAATTATTTTTGCAAACTTTATCCGGTCCTGGTCATTTCCCAAAATTTTGTCATTATTAGGGTCATTTCGTCAAATTTCCCTCTAATTACTCATATGGCCCACAACATCAACTTGCCACAATAAAAATAATTAAACTAACAGTATTGGCCTACGTCTAATAAACCAGTAGCAACCCACACTAGTAGAAAAAGGGGTATCTCTAAGGACGAAAACCGTTACTGAAAGTCTCAAAAGCCGTTACTAATTCCTGTGCGATGCACACGGATAAAAATATATTGTTACAATGTTTCGCGTTCATCAAATTTGGTGTTGAATTTAAAATATAAAATGTTATTAGCCTAGTTGGTTAAAGATTTATAAGTGTTTTGTTAGGTTGTGAGTTTGAACCATACCTATAGCATTTTTAATTTTATTTTTAACCGTTTTAAGTTTATGGGCGAGTGAACCCACAATCCGACCCAAGTATCCATTTACTCTCACATATATATCCAAATTAACTACAGCTCTCAACCCGACAATCCAGACATTTTCAAAATTAAACATCATTATATATATAGATTAGTAACGGTTTTAGCCAAGGTTAAACCGTTACAGATAAAGCACTAGTAATAGTTTTCTTATTTATAAAACCGTTACCAATATATTACTAGTAACGATTTTCTTATTTATAAAATCGTTACTGATATATTATTAGTAACGGTTTTTATATGTTTAATATAGTTACTAAAAAATATAATCGTTTTTTTTAATATTTCATATTTGTACATATATAAACAATAATAATTATCCATTTTACAAAATCATTAATATATTGTTAAACCACAATCATCAATCTAAAGACCACAATCATAATCCAAAAACCACAATCATCCACAAACCACAATCATAAATCCACAATTCATCAATCCACATAAACCATAAATCACGTTCTTGTATTGATTGTTATCCCTTTGAGAAATCTATTGACTAGCACTCTGTCTAACACCAACACGTAATTCACCATTTTCTGCCCTGAAGTAGGGAATTAACCATTTTATAATAAGACATATTTGAATATAGTCAAGAATAAAAGAAATTTCAAAATAGAGAAATACCTTAGGAAAACAAAAGTATCTCCAACAACTAATCTGGTGACAAAGGTACTTCATCTTGTTGTTAGTAAGTGCCTCCTAGATTGACCTGCAGATTATTAATTAAGCAAAAACACACAATTTCAATATCAAAAGAAATAACAAGTGAAAATGATAACCTTGATAGATATGCTTAAATCGCCATTCCATGCCATGAAGGTCTTTGGCTACCAGTTCCTGTTTTGGTGTTTGTTGGGTCATGTCCGAAATGAATCTGGTCAATCAGTAAAGAATCCAAAAAACATGAACTGCATAAAATGAGAGATGAAAGGAAGTTACTAACCAAGGAAGGGAGACATTCGGTAGCATGCTTTCTAAGGACTGAAAATCCCCCATGAGTACTCGTGTTTGATGTAGTTAAAACCTTTGTGAATGAATGGACGATAGACCTTGAAAGTTCGGTGGGACTCAAATTAGGGCTTTTAGGCTCATGAAGTTGTTTAAACAATATAAAGTAGTGTACACTTCAGTTAAATGCTGTCAACATTAAATAGATCTAGGAGCTAGCTGTTTAGGTTTTACATCTTGTTCCGAAATTAAAGTAACCTGAGCATAAACTTCATCAGAGTCTTGTTCGGCCTACACATCAAATAAAGAAGGATAAAAGAATCATTCACCAATGATCTTCTAAAAAGTATCCAACAATGGCAGAAATTACAAATTCCCTAAAATTTGAACAGAAACAGAATATAAAAAAGTTTACCATAAGCTTAATGTGAGAAACACTACAAAGAATTTTAGATGGAGGATCAAATAAAGGAATCCTCTAATTTAATTCTTGATTTGTGGAAGCCTCCAACTGTACCATAGAAATACGTATAAAATTGTACCACAAAAGCATATACAAACAAGAAAACTAGATTCAGATTCTTCAAAGCAAGAAAATTGGAGACTGATATGTAACTAACTTGTTCCAGATATGAAGTAGAGAAGAGGATGGACATAAGCCCGGAGTTCAATCAATCTGTTCATTCTAAAAATGGATATATTTCTCGGGACAACAATTGTCCATGGTGTAATTATTGTAACAAAGTTGGTCATTGCTCGAAAAATTGTTTCTATAATCTACCGTGCCAAATTTGTAATGTACAAGGACACACTGCACTCGGATACTCTCAACTTATATCTTCAACAAATCATATCGTCTTTCTAGCAATAACGTCTACTATTGTTGATCCAACTTGGTATCCTGATTTCGGTGTCAATGATCATATCACATATGATCTAAATAATCTAGAGGTCAATGCTCTTTATAAATGTATAGAAACAATTAAAGTTAGAAATGGCTCACCTTTAATTATTCATAATATTGACAGTTTGGCACCACCAAAATTACGAGTTCTCAATTAACTCTTTATTTACGTAATATATTACCTGCACCAAAAATCACTAAAAAAATTATTAGTATTGCGAGATTTTCAACTGATAACAATGTATTTTTTGAATTCATCTCGATGTTTGTCTTATTAAGGATCGGGACACAAAGATGGTGCTTCTTAAAGGATCACTTAAAGACGAACTTTATTGCCTTTAACCTACTCAAAAATTGTTTTCAAATCATTCGGAAAAATAAGTGTTTATTGGTACCCGATATCCAGCTCATATATGACCCTCACAACTAGAACATCCCTTTATCACTACTACATCCTTAGTCATATCACAATTTAAACTACCACTTTTTGGGAGTAACACTATTCCATTTTGTACATCATGTCAATATGGAAAAGCACACAACTACCTTTTTCGCTTTCTAATTCTACATCTTATGCGCATTTAAACTTAATTCATTCGGAAGTTTGGAGACCTGCTTTTGAATTTTCGTCTAATGATTGTCATTATTTCTTACATTTTGTGGATGATTTTAGTCGTTTAAATGGATATATTTTTTAAAGAAAAAGTCGAATATTTTGGATGTGTTTAATCAATTTTCTTCGTCTTGTTGAAAACTTATTTAGTTGCAAAATCAAAATGTTACAATGAGACTGGGGTGGCGAATATATGAATTTTAAATTATTAACAGATCATCACGCTATTCTACATCGTTTATCTGCTCACATACAAGTGAACAAAACGGTATTGTTGAAAGCAAAATTCGTCATACCGGAAATTGATCTTATATTATTAGTCCATGCTTCTATGTCATTAAATGGATATATCTTTTAAAGAAAAAGTCGAATATTTTGGATATGTTTTGTAGACACTCATTTTTGTTCCTCCAAAATGATAATAGAAAAATGGGTAATTATTTACTACCACAAAAAAATCCTAAACGACCGCCGGGCATTCTTAAATGACCGGAAGTTACTAAATGATCGACATTGTGCAAAATTCATTCCGCAAATTACATCGTGGAGGGAAGAGACCACCATAAATATAAGATAATGAAGCAGCGCTACAACGAGAAGAGAAAGAGAAAAAAAATATAGGAAGAGAAAAAAAATAATAATAGGAGAGAAAAATAATTGTTTGAGAGTTTTTTTTTCATTTGTGTGTGTGAGGCTGTTGTTTAAGAGTTTCTTAACTGTTCAAAAAAAGTTTTTATCATTTTAAGAAACACTTAAGTCACTGTAAGCATCAACACTCATTTTGTAATATCTTAATTTTATCTATAAATTTCAATTTCTATTTTAATTTGAGTTATTTCATTTACGTTCAATTTCTTTAAATTTATATTGTTAATTGAAATTCACGGTTAAAGTTTTTTCTTCTTTTACTTCATTAAATTTATTTATTAACTTAAAATGATTAATATTTAAGATTAAAAAAAAATTTGTTGTTTTCTAGCTTTTTCTCAAGAATGATAATCCAAAAGATTATACAATATGTTTAAGTTTTATTTAATTTTTTTAAATTTAAATGTCTTTAACCATTTTAAAAAAAACTAAAAAATAAATTGTGGGTTGATTTATTTATAATAATTAATTTGTGAATATAATAAATTTTAATTTCTTTTATTTTTTAAATTTATTTATTTGTGAATTATTATTATTACTTATTATATTTAATAAGTATTATAATTGATTTAATATTAATATTTTAGATCGGATAATTTATAAGTGTAAAATATTTTCTAAACATGGAAAAAATATTAGGAGTAGTGACTGTTATTTTTAACGGGCATGTAAGACATAGCGTCAAAGCCTTATTTTTATGTGTAATCAAATACCGAACCTTTAAAGATTCTCTTTTTCAAAAGGCGTTATTGTTTTACATACCGATAATTTATTTTTCCTAGTTTTATAAAAAAATTTAGGTGTCGACTCTTTATTCACAAATTAGTTTTTAAACAATTCCCAAATTTGATTTAATTTTATTTCAAAATTTTCAAAGAGATATTTATATTTTAAATTTATTTTTTAAAAGTGAAAAATTGTTTTTTCGGGACGGACGTTTTTAAACGCGTACATGTTTAATCAATTGTCTTCGTCTTGTTGAAAACTTATTTAGTTGCAAAATCAAAATGTTACAATGAGACTGGGGTGGTGAATACATAAACTTTAAATTATTAACAGATCATCACGGATCATCACGATATTCTACATTGTTTATCTTGCCACATACAAGTGAACAAAACGGTATTGTTGAACGTAAAATTCGTCATACCAAAAATTGGTATTGTATTATTAGTTCATGCTTCTATGTCACTATATTATTGGACTGAAGCTTTTAAAATAGCTACATATCTAATAAATCGCCTTCCGGTTTAACTCTACATCAACGATCACCATTTGAAATTTTATTCAACTCTCAAACCGATTATGGTTTTTTGAGAATTTTGGTTGTTCTTGTTACCTGCTTACACGATCGTATAATCAACAGAAGTTTGATTTCCGTACTACTCTTTACAGTTTTCTTAGTTATGGTCTGTCTCACATAGGCTATAAGTGTCTTCATATTCCATCTTGACGTATTTTTGTCTTTCGACGTGTTACATTTGACGAGCTCACTTTTTCATTCAAAAATAATGACGTTGTACAATTGTCTCCTCTCATGATGTTAAATCATCTCTTTCTACAAACATACTAAATGTTCCAACTCATAAAAAAATTTTCATCGCCACCATCTTCCTCTTCGATCATGCCCACGCCTATTATGCTACAAATTCAATAGATATTACCTAATTTGATACTACATCTACTATCTCACTTCCATTACAAACTAACACAACAAATCATGCGTCTATATGTTCTAATCATCATATGATCACTCGAAATAAATCATGTTATATGTTATCATTTGCCCTCATTATTATTTTCGCTAGTACACCTACATGTTTTATTAATACTAATAAAAACCCACAATGGAGACTTGCCATGACAGATGAATACAATGCACTTATTCAAAATAAAATGTGGTCTTTTAATTCTCGTAAATCATTACACAATATTGTTGATTGCAAATAGATTTTCAAACTCAAACACAAATCATATGGGACAATTGATCGTCACAAAACACGTCTCGTAGCTAAAAGTTTCATCAACAACAAGGCATTGATTATGAAGAGACTTTTAGTCCAGTGGCCAAACCTACAACTATTCGTATTATTCTAATTTTTTTATCTCCCATCAATGGTTTATACATCAACTAGATATCAGCAATGTGTTTCCTCATGGGTTCTTAAACGAAGAAGTCTACATGTCACAATCGCTTGGTTTTGTGCATCGAGACTTTCCTAATCATGTATGCAAACTTAACAAAACAATATATAGACTCAAACAGACTCATCTGTCTTGGTACTCCACTCTTAGAAATGCTCTTGTGTCAATTGTTTCATTGAATCAAAATCTGGCAGAGCTCTTTTCATATGTCATACATTAACTACATTCACCTATTTTTTAGTATACGTGGATGATATTATTTTTATAGAAATTCTCAATAATTTATCAAAGAGGTTATTCGTCGCTTAAATATTTTATTTATAGTTAAGAATTTATGTCAAATACACTAATTTCTTGGCATGAAAGCCATACACACAAAGGAGGACATGTTCTTATCTCAATCAAAATATGTGGATGATATTTTAACTCGAGCTATATGCTTCAATCTAAGTTATTACATACTCCAATATTTTCTGATTCTTCTCTCTCTAAACATGATGGAGATCCTTTATAAGATTATTTTCAATATCGGAACATAATTGGAGCTCTATAATACCTCACTCTAACTCGTCTCAAGTTAGCATTCGCAGTTAATCGAGCATGTCAATACATGCATGTTTTGACTACTTCTCATTGGGTAATAGTAAAACGTATTTTACGATATCTTACACACTCATCGTAATGGGATTTTTCTTTGCTCAACGCCACAACTCACTTTTACCACCTACTCTGATGTTGATTGGGCAGTCTGTCCCTATGACCGTAGATCTACGACTAGCTATTGCACATTTTTTGGCGACAATATTATTTCTTGGAACTCTAATAAACAACAAGTTGTTGCTCGTTCTAGCACTAAATTTGAATATCGCGCTCTTACACATGCAACTAATGATCTATGTTGGAATAAATCTCTACTTAGAGAACATTGAGTTTCGCTACATTGATGAGTCATACATTGGTGTGATAATATTGGTGTTGCCTTTTTATCAACAAATCCAGTATTTCATACTCGCACAAAATATATTGAGATTGATTTTCACTTCATTAGATAAAAAGTCTTTCGTAAATAATTATTCTGACAATATATCTCTATTGAATATCAAATTGTTGACATTCTTACAAAAAGGTCTTACCTCTCATAAGTTTGCTATTTTAAGTAGAAAACTCTCAGTTTGTGCCTCACCATTTCTTTTAAAAGGGAGGATAAAAGTAACTGATTCCATAACTCAATCAGCTATTAGTTAGAAGATTTTAGTTATCTTTCCTTTTATTAATTAAGCATTGAGTTACAAATCTGCTTTCTATTTATATCAAGAACAAGAATCAACTTGTTCTTCATCTTCAACTAGAGAACACTAAGTTTAGGGAGTCGAAGATTAATAATTCTTAAGCTAGCATATTTATTCCCCTTGCTCTTCGTGAGCCATAGCAAGAGGATTATAGCAACCAAATGGCACAACTGTTTAAAGGCTTTCATTCCCCCTTTATGCAATCTCGGAAAGCCCATTTTTTTAATAACTCTATATGTTTGACACCAGATATTTTGGTCTCTACCAAGACTAATCCTAATTGATAAATATATACAAAGTGCTCTCGTGGGTGACGGCTCCTAACGCGGTCTTTGAAAAAAGACATGATATACGGGAATCACAAAACAACATGGATTTGTCTCTACAACAGATAATCATAACCTAAGGAGTACAGTCATAATCTGAAGAGCTGGCCTCCATTTGTCCTTAATACATATTCTGCAAGCTTCATTCCTAGTAGTAAAGCAATTTGTTTCATTCATCCTAGAACAATTGACATTTAAAAGAAAAAAAAGTAATAAGACATGCATAACATGATAAAAACCTTAGTCAATGTTTGGATCGGTATATTTTGGTGAGAAATCACAACCTTACAAATTAAAAAAAAAAGTTATTTTAAGATCCCATCATCTTTCAAAAAGATAGATAGATATTGGAATCTCTTTCAAATGACACTGTGTAAGTAAGATCATCCAAAGAAAACCAATCAATACAAGCTGAACCATTAGAAGAATCAATTAATGAAAGTAACAACCAAAGCTGCAAAAAAAACTAATCGAAAAAAGGTGAATCAATCAAGCAGAACATCTCTCAAAAAAAGTTAGGCAAATTTAAGAAAATTCCACCGAACAAACGATCAAAATATTAAAAAAGATAGAGAAGAGAAGAAATAGAAAGATTCAAATCTTGTAGTGTTTCTAATCAAATATACATTTAGCGAATTTTGCTTTTCTTCTTCTTTTGCAAACAGAAATTATTTTTATTTTCTAAATAAAGCATTTTTTTTCATTTACATCAAGTCATTTGAAATTATCATATTAATCCATATATAATGAAGTATGATTATATATACACAAATCTTGAAGGGCATTGGAAGATTAGGAATATATAGTAATTAGCTTATGACTGGATATTTAATTAATATAATTAAGGGGCGAAACAAGGTCGTGTATAAAAAGTTGATATACTTTCAATTAAACACACAAATTAATAAATCATGAAAAGGACTTGAGCACCAAAACATCATAATTTATTTGATTTTCTTCTAGATTTCTATATATGCTTATGTAAATACCCACTTAATGCTCTTCCTAATTCCTACTATATATAAATGTATTTGTGTATCATCCAAATTAAATCATCCTATCAATCATACTACGAAAATGCAGGCTATTAGCTCTAAGAAATTCTTGGTTATCCTTTACCTGTTATTCCTTATTTTTTTCTCATTCTCAGAATGTCGTCCTTTGATCATCATATCACAATCACAAACACAAATACGATCACGTTCTTTGATTGAAATCGCGAAAAAGATATTTGAGGAAAGATTGAATCATGGAGATTCTGAAAAGGATAAAAAGAGGTTCAACATAAACCGTCTCAGTCCGGGAGGACCAGACCCTAAGCACCACTAGCTAGCTACGTACTTTAATTTGATAAAAAAAAAAAACATATTTTTACAAGAGCTCCCATTCTTGATCGATTGGTGTGGTGGTCTTGATTGATGATAATTGTTTTGTGTAATTTGATAATTCGATGTTGAGATCTCCATACAATATTCCCAATTGCTCATACTCCCTTCTTATTCTCCTTCTTGATGTCAAAGCATTCATCAGTATTGTCTGATGCAAAATTAAATAAAATGTCATCTTCTTCTTTTTAAGCTAATTCAATTAGGGTTTTAAGCAAAGTTTGTACCTTGTATGACTTTCTTCTAGATGATGTTACTTTACTCAATAATTTAGTATCCACAATCACATGATCAGTACTATTTTGATCATCAGATAAATCTATACTTTTCATCAAAAAATCATCAACTGCATCTCCTGATATTAATTAATTAATTAATTAATGTCTCGATCAACAACTTAATTTGAAAAAAGAAAACATGTGCAAAAAATCGAACCTTTATCATGATCATCATCAGTTGAGGAATCAAGAATCTTCTTCGGATCATCAATATTTGTGTGTAGAACAGAATCTTCTTTTATGAATGTTGTAATAGTAGAATAATAATGTTTCTTATTTACCGCAACACCAACAGAAGAGGTGGGATTTAATAAATCATTCATGGTTTTGGATTTCTTCATTCAATGTAATACCACACCCTATAAATATAAAGAGATGATTAGCAGCAGTTCATTAAAATTAAAGAATTAATATAATATAAGACAATATCAGTTCATTAAAATTAAAGAATTAATATAATATAAGACAAGACAATATGTAAGGAGACATATATTATCTGACTCACAATATATCCTCAAAATCTTGGATAAGTAAGGTTTCAAATTTATCGAATATTATTTCAGCCGCGCAATGTTTCAACCTCAAACTAATTCTTTTTATATATGAAAAATATCTTATTTCCCCTCTAAATTTGAATTATTTAAACTAATTCTTTTTATATATAAAAATATCTGCAAGCTCTATTTATTTCCCCTCTAAACTTGAATTATTAGGGTTTTTTTATGGAAATTTATAAGTTATACATTTTTTATAAATATATTAAAAACTAGTTTATAATTTATTTTTGTTTTTAATAAAAAAAAAATTAGTATTCAATAAAAATAATTTAAATATTATTTTATTTAATATTATTAATGTTTTTGATAAATTAATTAGTTTATATTTTATTTATATAATTAATTATAAATATATTTATTATTGGTTAGTTTTACATTATATAAATGGTTTAAAATTATAATTATTAATATATATATATATATATATTTACAAATAAATATTTTTAATATATATATATAATTATATATATATATATATTTACAAATAAATATTTTTAATATATATATATATATATATTAATATAACTTTTTTAATCATTATTAATTTTTATAAATTAATTAATATTTTATAATATTGTATAAATTACTTAAATTTAAATCTAAATAAACTTTTTTTTCTATAATCTATATATATTTAAAAATATTTATACTATAAAATAGATCATTTATTAATTTTCAAATAATGATTTTTAAAAAATTATAATAATAATAATCGATGTCATTATGAAGATTTTTAAAATTTAATTAATTAATAAATATTTATTATTATTACTTTTCAAATATAATTATTAATTTCCAAATTTTTAAATATTAATAATTATATATTTTTTCTTAAACATCACTAATCATATATAATAAAAAATATTATTAATTTTAATAAAAAAATATATAATATATCATATTTATTTTCAAATATATATAATAATTTTTATTTATTTTATATTAAATTAAACTATTTAAAAATAATAATATAATAGTTTTTATAAAAAATTATTAATATTTTAAACTCATAAATAAATATTTTTTAAATATAAATTTAGTATATTATTTTACAATAATTCATCAAACTCAAAATTAAATTTAAAAAAATAATTATTTTAAAGATAATTTTATTCTTAAATTGTTTTTATGAAATATTTTAAAAAACAAATACTAATTTTGTTTTTTTAAATAATAATATAACATTTGTTAAATAGTTTTAAGGATATGTTTGTGTTTAAGATTTTTTATTTTAATGAAAAATTTATTTTATAAATTTAAATTTTATTTTAGGTTTTATCATATATTTTGTTTATATATATATTTGAAATTTTTTTTTGTTAATAATTAATATTTCTTACATTCAAATTAAATGCCTCTCAAAATTAATTATTATTATTTGTTTACCTATTTAACAAAACCGACAACGCCAGAGGAAGACATGAAATTATGAAAAATTGATATAAAATATATTTATTTTTCAAAAATTAGTGTATAATTTAATTTTTTTTAATATAAATTCGTATTCACTTAAAATTATTTAAATATTATTTTATTTCATATTATAAATTATTTTGATAAATTAATTATTTTATATTTTATGTATACAATAAAAATTAATTATAAATTTATAATTATTAATATTTATATAATTATATTTATATTTGTGAAATTTTTATTAAAATTAATATATTTTAAAAAATATATATATAATAATAATTTGTTTAATAAATATCTTTTATCACATAATTACATAATTTTAATTTTTAATTTTTAAAATTTAATTAATATATATTTATTATTATTACTTTTCAAATATAATTATTAATTTTTAAATATTAATAAATATATATTTTTCTTAAATATCTCTAATTATATATAATAAAAAAATTATTAATTTTAATTTAAAATAATATAATATATAAGATTTTTTTCAAATATATATATATATATATATAAAATATATTTAGTTTATATTAAATTAAATTATTTCAAAATAATAATATAATATTTTTTATTAATAAATATTAATTAATATTTTTTATTAATAAATATTAATTAATATTTTTTTATTATAAATAATAAAAATTATTATAAATTATATAATTATTTTAAACTCTTAAATAAATATTTTGTAACTTTAATTTAATAGAATGTAAATTAAATATATTGTTTTACCATAATTCTTATAACTAAAAATTAAATAAATATATTAATTATTTTAATTTTAATATTATATTATAATGAATTTTAATAAAACTTAATATTATAAATCACGTTTTAGAATGAATAAAAAAAATCAAAATTATCTTTCTTTCTTTTTTATTTTTGGAGGTAGAGTAATCATTTTATCACTAAAAAAAAGACTTTCAGCGACGCTTAAAAAGACTTCTGCCAATCCTTAAAAGTATCGCCAAAAATATTACCGACACTTAATTTATGCGTCGCCAGAAGCAGGGTGGGCACAAGTTATAACAACGCTTAATTAAGTGTCGGTAACATTAATTTAAGCGTCCGTAAAAGTCTTTTAATTTTTAACAATTCTTTATATTATAATATTGATTTTTTTGACAATTTTTTATAATATATTTTTGTTTATTTTTTAAAATTAAATAATCATTAAAAAGAATTATTTAATACTAATTATTGACATTTTTAATTATCACAAAATTAACATAAATTCTCTCAATAAAATATCTCATTTAATCTTATCATAGTCAAAAGATCTAAAAACGTTTCTTTTAACCACCACTGATTCCCCGCACTTTTGCATCCCCAATACGAGAATCAACACAACTGACCTTTAAAGTGAAATTCACACAAAGAAAATGAAAGAAATATCAGAAGTTGGAAAAAAAAAGGAAACTCAAAACTCTTTAATATTCAACTCCTTAGGAGATTAGATGCATACTAAACCGAGTTTAAACAAAAGATTGTTGACATATTCATCCCTCTTTACAATCGATATTATCTCCCGAAGTTGGAACTCAGTTGTAAGAGACAACGTTTCTCGAACAGTCAGCTGTGAGAAGAATAAATCATCTTGTCTAACATAAGAAATCTGAAACCATAATGATATGATGATAAAAAATTTAAAATAGATGAAGATGTGATTTATATTCATACAACCAAATCTTACTTGTATGCTTTGTTTGAAATTTGCGCTTCTTGCGAGGACCACATCCCCAACAAATATTTGGATTTTCTCTGCTCTTTCTGGTCCTAATAGGAATGAAACTATTACAGAGACCTGGAATTATCAGAATCATAAGAAACGTCAGAATGTTTAATGGTAATTAAACAAAACAATTTTCTTATGTTTTTGGATCCAGACGAGAAACTTCTAATAAATTTGTGTTGACTAAGTTATGTTTCCAAATATGATAAAAAAGAAAGTGTTTCCAAATGGTACGTATAAACATGTAAGCTTTTAATCCATACTGCCTTCTCATTGGATGTACTGCACACAACCACTTTTACTCCTTTAGCAAGAGCCTGATCAACCAACTTGGACAATGTCAACTAAGAGTCAACTAAGAGAGACTCAGTTTCAGTTATGTTGTATTGTGAGTTACTCTCTAGCATGTAACTTGAAAGGGAAAAGTTTGTTAAACCAACTTTTGGCATGACTCATATGTTAAAGCTTGAAATCTAATATAATCATTGGTAGATTGATATTTTCCAAGGGATGTGATTATTCTTTAGTTTTGCGTAATAAGTTTAGAAGAAGATCATACTTGCTATAGAGGATGATATTGAAAAGATCTATATGCAACTAAAATCCAAGGGTTCATCTTTAAAGATTTAACAACACCTACTTTGCAACACCTGGCCGAAGAGGCAACAACTTCTTCTCAATAAGGAGACCATGAACAGTTCGGCCTTCCTTTTGTGAAGATAAGCAATACATTCCTTTCTTTCAGTTTCATCCTTAGGAGCTTATCTGGCCAACTAGTTTTGTTAAAGTAATTTGTCATCATGCCAAAATAAGAATGTACCAACTTATCATCAAAATGAACTTTTAATCCTATATAATCTTTTGAACATTACTAAAGAGATAATTACCTTTCTTATCTGCCGAATATCTTCTAATCCTTCTTCTGCTGCCGCAACCTCTAATCTCCTCTAATTTCTTATTCTGCCGCGAGAAGTGGAAAATGAAAGTTAATGAGAAACCCATTTCTATAACTCATTCATCTTATAAATGACCCGTCCGAGCTTATAACCCGCAAAATATTTTTTATTTTATTTTTGTTATTTGTAAAGATTTTCATAAATATTAAAGGTTAGACAAAAACATTTTTTTTGTTAAGACTTTACCAACGCTTAATATGCATTGATAATTATTGGTCACTGAAGGTATATTTTGTTGTAGTGTATATCATGATACATTTACGAGAATAATAAAGATTACGATATGCTAAGACTACTTGATGCTAATATATATAAATGTACATAATGCAATAAACATTGAGAATAATAAGGACAAGGGTTATCTTTTGATGCATTTCAAGACACAATAGAGCCTATATCAATCAATAAACTATAAAAATAAATGACAATAATATATAATAATAGTATGGTTAGAACAAGCATTTACCTGTTGCAATATTATCTGAATGAGGGTGGGTCATCTGGATTTTGTGCACTCAAAATTTCTCGTGATGTCCCACCCACGTTCATCTTAATTAGAGAGGATAAAAATAACTAATTTTAGTACTCAATAACCTATTATATAGGTTAGATTTTAATTATCTTTTTTTTTTTGTTAATTATTTTTTAATTAACTACTAGGAAGATTCACGTGTGATGCATACCGATAAAAATATATTGTTACAATGTCCCGCGTTCATCATATTTGGTGTTTAATTTAATATATAAAATGTTATTAGCCTAGTTGGTTAAAGAGTTGTACTTACTTTGTTAGGTTGCGAGTTCGAAACATACCATTTTAAGTTTATGGGCGGGACAACCCAGAATCCGACCCAAATATCCATTTAACCTTACATATATATCCAAATTAACCATAGCTCTCGACCCAGCAATCCGGACACTTACAAAATTAAGCATCATTATATATATATACAGATTAGTTAGTTAAAATTGTCTCGTGTTTATCAAATTTTGTGTTAAATTTAAAATATAATGTGTTATTAGCCTAGTTGGTTAAAGAGTTGTATTTGTTTTGTTAAGTTGCAAGTTCGAAACATACATATAACATTTTTAATTTTATTTTTAACCGTTTTAAGTTTATGGGCGGATCAACCCAGAATCCGACCCAAGTATCCATTTACTCTCACATATATATCCAAATTAAACACAACTCTCGACCCGACAATCCGGACACTTTTCGGTTATATATATATATTAGTTAAAAATTCGGTTATCTTTTCATAAGTATAAAATTGATATTTATAAATTAATAAGAAATTAATAAAATAAAAATTACAAATTACTAATTAAGCATTGAATTACAATTCGACATTCTATTTAAATCAAGAACAAGAATTAACTTGTTCTTCATCTTCAAGTTTGTATAGTCATAAAGGAAGACTCACACTATTATTGTAACAATGGAAGGCAACAATCAAGTGCTTTCAAATATTCTAGTAAGTATCAAAATTTGATATGAATAATTTCATTTGATCTCAGGTTTATGTCAATCTTGGAGAGTTATGATTTTTTGAATATGGTGGAAGGAACCCTAAAATCCCCTCCTAAGTTTGTCAAATTGAAAAATACTGAATTAGTGGTAGTCAAAATCTTCAACCCAAATTACAAATTATGACAAATTAGATAGGGGTGTTCAATATTTGGTCTAAACCGAATATCCGACCGAATTCGAATTCACCGAATTCGAATAAACCGAATTCGAAATACATTTTTGGTTTTCGAATCGAATTTTAAACCGATTCGATTTCAAATACGGTTTTCGGTTTGGTTTTCGAGTTTAGGTTTCAACTCGAAAACCAAACCGAAAACCGAATTCATTTTTATTATTTATTTTTATTATATATTATATAACTTATTACATATTTATATTAAATTATCATGCACCTCCTACTAGATCCCTACATTAAATCCATAATCCCTAATTCATTTTCGCATTTCTCTAGTTATCAACACGTCTCAACCGCCATAAATTGTCGTCGGCGACACTATTTTACTTTCGTCGTTTAATTGTCGAATATATATTAGCGTTAAGCTAAATTTGCGTGATTTATATTTTTTTTATAATTTAAGTAGATAAGATATCTTTAACAACTTATTTATTTTGTTAACTCTTTTTAAAAAAATTATCTTATGGGTAGGTGATGTTCTATATTTAGTCTAAACCGAATATCCGATCGAATTCGAACCGAATTCGAATTTACCGAATTCGAATAAACCGAATTCGAATTTATTCAAATCGGTTCGGTTTTCGAATTTACTTAAAAAAAATAAAAATTCGAAGAACCCGAACCGAAAACTCGAAGAACCCGAAAACCGAACCGATGAACACCCTTAAAATTAGATATCAAAGAGAACTCGCTTGATTCTTCTCAACACTCTTGGATCAGATTAGACAACAATGTTCAAGATGCACCTCCTCACAAGAACACTGGATGAATCTGCAAAACACATATGCGACACAATCTAAAATAGATGGTTACAATTGCGTAATCAACTTCACAATGCTCATTAAGGCTCTCGTTCACTACACGACTTTATTCAAGAACTCAAAAATATAGTAGACTCCCTACTGGCCGCAGGACAAGAAATATCAAATCAAGATCTACAACTCTTGAATAGACTTCCCAAAGAGTATAAATCGATAATATACCCTCTCACGTCAATTAAAGATGTATCGTTTGATGAGATAACCATATATTTCTTAGCCATGAAAACCGACTTAATTTCAAACTGAAGAAATATTTCATTTTCTTCTTCAATTAATGTAGCTTACTTCATCTTCGGTTGATGTAGCTTACCGTGGAAATAGAGACAATAAAAAGTCACGTGCAAGTTCTCATCAAATGTCTTCAAATAGATATTATAATTACTCATGTGGTCATGGTCCACGAACCATCAGTAATTTCTAATTAATAAGGCTCACCTCACCTACTTCTAATTACTCATATAGCTCACCAACATCAACTTGCCACAATAAAAATAATTAAGCCACTTCAAAAATTAATTATGAGTTAATCAATCTATTTATTCTGAAAATGGGTATATTTCTCGAGACAACAATTGTTCATGTTATACTTATTGTAACTGTTGGGTATTGGTTGGCCCAACATTGTGGTACAATCTCTAGTAACCCGCTTATGTGACTTGACCTAATAATATAAATAGATATTACTCTCTTGGTGGGAGGTAGAGGTCAAATTTCTTTACGGTGTTTGTATATTTCTTAGCCATGAAAACCGACTTAATTTCAAACTGAAGAATTCTAGAAATATTTCATTTTCTTCTTCAATTAATGTAGCTTACTTCATCTTCTGTTGATGTAACTTACCTTCTGTTGATGTAACTTACCGTGGAAATAGAGACAATCAAAAGTCACGTGCAAGTTCTCATCAAATGTCTTCAAATGGATATTCTAATTACTCATGTGGTCATGGCCCACAGACCATCAGCAATTTCTAATTCATAAGGCTCACGTCACCTGCTTCTAATTACTCATATAACCCACCAACATCAACTTGCCACAATAAAAATAATTAAGCCATTTCAAAAATTAATTATGAGTTAATCAATCTGTTTATTCTAAAAATGGGTATATTTCTCGAGACAACAATTGTTCATGTTATACTTATTGTAAATGTTGGGTATTGGTTGACCCAACATTGTGGCCCAATCTCTAGTAACCCGCTTATTGGACTTGACCTAATAATATAAATAGATATTATTCTCTTGGTGGGAGATAGAGGTAAAATTCCTTTGTGGTGTTTGGATGCTAGTGAGAGGGTTGCCTTTTTGTGTGAGATAGTGGTGCAACGGAATTGATAAACAAGAAGACTGAGCCAAACTCCAATCGCATTCACACCCAACAGTGGTATCAGAGATAGGGTTTAGGGTTTGTAATTGAAGTTTGAGATTAGGTTGGAGGATATGAGTTATCTTCACCAATAAGCGTAGATCTGTCTTTTGTTTCTTCTTTAATCCTCTTGCTTTTATTCTCTACTTCTACTGCTACTGGAGGAAGAAGAAAGTCGTTGTTGTCCTGTTCAACCGTTGTCAGTGTCGCATTTGTCATGACCGCTGAAAATCAAAGCCACCACCGTGCCGCTACTAAGAAGACGGAGCAGCAAATCCCCGAGCGGGGTGGGTAAGTCGAAACTTTCTTTGAGTTTCTCAAGGTATCATAGCTTGAACCCTCCTATTAATTTCTGTCAATTGATTGTTGATTGCTTTTAATTTGTTTGATAACATGTCTAGTATTAATCAATATGGTATGGTTCTGTTTGACGAAAAAACTGATTTTAGCATTTGGAAACAAAAAATGAAATGTGTTTTGATTCAGAAAAAATGCTTTAAAGTTGTTAGTCAGGTTTATGCTGCTACTGATACCGTTGAGAAAAATAGTGAAATGAATGAAAATGTTTGTGCCTCTATATACTTGAATTTATTTGATTCTGTGATGAGAAAATTTGGTAATTTAGAGTGTGCAAAAACCTTGTGGGATAAATTGTCTGAAATTTATACTGAAACTTCTCTGCCTAATAAAATGTTCTTACTTGAAAAAATTTTCAAATTTAGATTTGATATGTCCAAGGACATTGAAGATAATCTAGATGTTTTTACTAAACTTATTTATGATATTAAGTTGTGTGGTGATAAGAACATTGATGAGTATGCCCTCATTGTCTTGTTGAATGTTATTCTTGATTCTTTTAATGATGGGAAGTCTACCATTAAGTATGGTAGATATAATGTCACTCTTGATATTGTTGTCAATGGTCTTAAGAGTAAGGAGTTGGATTTGAGACACTCGGAGAAGGGTAAACAGTCTGGTGGGGAAGTCATGCATGTGAGGGGTAGATCTCAGGGTAAGTCGAGTGCCCAAAAGAATGTCAGTAATGAGAAATCTGGTAAGAAATCTCATCCTACCAGTAAAAGCAGATCTAAGTCTAGGTCTAGTGCTAGAAAGTGTTATAATTGTCATGAGTCTGGTCATTTTATCAAGGACTGTCCTAAGCCTAAGAGAACTCAGCATGTTGAAAATGTTAATGTGGCTGTTTATGAGGGCAATATGGGTGATATTTTTATGATTAATAATCTATGTGATTATGCTAACTTAACTTTATATTATATGATTCATTGTACAAATCTGATTGGCTAGTTGACTCTAGTTGTACTTTTCATGTGACTCTATTTAGAGATTTGTTTTCTAACTATAAAGAGATTGAACATGGTTTTGTGTCTATGGCAAATTCGAAAAATTGCAAAGTGTTAGGAATAGGTGATGTATGCCTAAGGTTCTTTTGTGGTTCTGTGTTTACTTTGAAAAATGTGAGGCATGTTCCTGATTTGCGCTATAATTTGTTGTCTTGTGCATCTCTTGAGAATGATGGTTTGGAGGGAAAGTGGGGAAATGGTGCTATGAAAATTTTTGTGGGTCTCTTGTTATCTTTACTACTAAAAAGATGAACAATATGTATATGTGTCATGCTGAGACTGCTTGTGACTCTGTGATTGGTGATAAATCTGTTCTTTGGCATAATAGATTAGGTCACATGAGTAACAAAGGTCTAGAAATTTTGCATAAAGGTGGTCACTTTTGTAGTGATAAATTGTCCCCCATCCCTTTCTGTGAATCACGTGTGCTAGGAAAACAGCATAAGGTGAGTTTTCTCATCTCCTCCTACCCAAATGTGTCTAAGTGTACTGATATCCTTGAATATTTACATGTTGATGTATGGGGTCCCTCTAGTGTTTTTACACATAAAGGGAACCAATATTTTATGTCCATCATTGATGATTATTCTAGGAAAGTTTGGGTGTTACTATTAAAACATAAGTCTGATGTTTTAGAAAAGTTTAAGGAGTGAAAGATTTTGATTGAGAATCAAACAGGTAAGAGAATCAAAAATCTTAAAACAGATAATGATCTTGAGTTCTGTAATAAACAGATGAATGATTTATGTGCTACCTGGGGTATTAAAAGGCATAGGATTGTGCCGTACACACCACATCAGAATGGTGTAGCTGAGAGAATGAATAAGACACTTCTAGAGAGGGTGAGAGTTATGTTAGCGTCATATGGGTTGTCTAAAAAGTTTTGGGGGGATGCTTTGTATAATGCTACTTATTTAATAAATAGGTCCCCTAGTGTTCCCTTAGGAGGGAAATGTCCTGAATCTGTGTTTTCAGGTAAACCTCTTGATTTGAGCAACTTGAAAGTTTTTGGTTGTGTTGGCTATGTGCATTAGAAAGTTGACAAGTTGGAGCCTAGGTCCAAGAAATGTGTGTTCTTAGGCTACCCTGAAGGGGTAAAAGGTTATAGGCTTTGGGATAAGAGTGAACCTGGTCTTAGGATTGTGATAAGTAGAGATGTTGTCTTTAATGAGAATGATTTTCCTTGCTTGTCTATGTCCCCCACTCCTGTTAATGATGCTCCTAATAAGGTGGAGCATGTGCCTGCAGTTTTTGATCAACCTGCTGAACATGATGTGAATGTTCTCAATGAGGTAGAGCATGATAATGTGCATGATATTGATGATTTGCATGATTCAAATGTTTTGTCTGATTCACATTATTTTCTTGATAATTTGAATGATTCAAATGTGTTGTCTGATTCACATGATTTATCTGATGATTTGCATGACTATCTACTTGCTAGGGATAAAAGTAGAAGAACTGTTGGAATGTCTGCTAGATTTAGGGATGATAATTTGAATGATTGCAATATGTCTGAATTTGCTTTTAACATGTTTGAATCCCTAAACTGTAATGAGCCTAGCTCTTACAAAGAAGCTTTGAGGTCTAAGTCTTCTACTGAATGGATTGTTGCTATGAATAATGAGATGAATTCCCTAAGAATCAATGATACTTGTAAACTTGTTCCTAAACCTCATAATTGTTCCTTAGTGGATTGCAAGTGGTTGTATAAGGTGAAGCAAGAGTCTGAAAAAGTTAGATTCAAGACTAGGTTAGTAGCCAAGGGATTTACTCAAAATGAGGGAATAGATTATGCTGAAATTTTCGCTCATGTTGTCAAATTCATTACTGTTAGAATTATCCTTGCTTTAGTTGCTCACTTTGATTGGGAATTGAAGCAAATGGATGTTACTACTACTTTCTTACATGGTGAACTTGATAAGAATATTTATATGCATCAACCTGAAGGGTTTGTTGACCCCCAATTGCCTGATCATGTTTGTTTGTTAAAAAAAGCCTTGTATGGTTTAAAACAATCTCCTAGGCAATGGAATATCAAGTTTGATAAGTGCATGCAATCTTTGATGTTTAAAAGAAGTTCTTCTGATCATTGCCTTTACTTCAGGAATATATAGACTTTGTGCCTGTATTTCTTTTATTGTATGTTGATTGTTAGCCCATGTCTAAAGTCTGGTATGTATGTGCAAAAATCGCTTTGTAAAAATTTTGACATGAAAGACTTAGGTGATGCTAAGAAGATTATGGGCATGAATATCATTAGAGATAGAACAAAATTTTCTCTTGTGTTGAATCAAAGTGCATATGTTGCTAAAATTTTGAGTAAATTTTCTATGTCTGATGCTAAATCTGTGAATGTGCCTCTTGATTCCCAATTTGTATTAAGTAAGGATCAGTCTCTTAAGACTGAAACTGAAATAACTGAAATGAAGAATGTGTCTTATTCCAATGTTATACGTGTGTTATGTATCTCATGATTAGCACTAGGCCTGATATTGCATATACAGTTAGTTGCTTAAGTAGATTTATGTTTAACTCTGGCATGCCTCATTGGAATGCTTTAAAATGGCTTTTGAGATATCTAAAAACTACTATAGATGTTGGCTTGACTTTCTTTAAGTGTTCTGTAGGTACTAAGTTGGTTGGTTATGTGGATTCCAATTATGCTAATGATATGGATAATAGAAAGTCTACTACTTCCTATGTGTTTACTTTGTGTGGTTCTTGCATAAGTTGGAAGTCTCAACTTCAACCCATTATTGCTTTATCTACTATAGAATCTGAGTATGTAGCTTCCACTGAAGCTTTTAAGGAAGCAATTTGGCTTAGAGTTGTTTTGTCTGAAATTGGTTTTCTTGACAAAAATATGGTTGTGTTTTCTGATAGTCAATCTGCTATTCAACTATGTAAAAATCATGTTTTTCATGATAGAACTAAATACATTGGTGTTAGGTTTCATTACATTCGGGATATTGTTGAAAAGGGCATTGTTAAGTTAGAGAAAATTCCTTCAGAATTTAATCCTGCTGATATGGGTATTAAGTGTCTATCTGCTGAAAAATTTATTTCATGTCAACGGATTTTAAACTTTGACTTAGGAAAAACTCTTTGAGGTTCGTCCTTTGTGGACATGGCATGCTTTGTGATTTTGCCTTCAATTTTTATGATTTTCCATGCTTTGTGCTCTTGTGTTTGATCTTTGTGATTTTCGCATGTTTTGTGCTCTTGCATTTGATCTTTGTGATTTTCGCATGCTTTGTGCTCTTGCGTTTGATCTTTGTGATTTTCCCATGCTTTGTGCTCTTGTGTTTGATCTTTGTGATTTTCGCATGTTTTGTGCTTTTGCATTTGATCTTTGTGATTTTCGCATGCTTTGTGCTCTTGCGTTTGATCTTTGTGATTTTCCCATGCTTTGTGCTATTGCGTTTCATCTTTGTGATTTTTGCATGCTTGTGCTCTTGCGTTTGATCTTTGTGATTTATGCATGCTTTATGCTCTTGCGTTTGATCTTTGTGATTTTTCGCATGCTTTGTGCTCTTGCCCCTGGTCTTTGTGATACGAGTTTACCTTGGGTATTCTCTTTGTTGCCTCGGTGGTAATAAATTGGCGATGATGTGTCTTGTGATTCCGTGATTGTGTTTTGCACTGTTTTGGGCCAAAGGTGGAGATTGTTGGGCATTGGTTGGCCCAACATTGTAGCACAATCTCTAGTAACCCGCTTATTGGACTTGACCTAATAATATAAATAGATACGACTCTCTTGGTGGGAGGTAGAGGTCAAATTTCTTTGTGGTTTTTGGATGTTAGTGAGAGGGTTGTCTCCTTTGTGTGAGATAGTGGTGCAACGGAATCGATAAACAAAAAGACTGCACCAAACTTCAATTGCATTCACACCCAACAGTAACAAAGTTGGTCATCGCTCGGAAAATTATTTCTATAATTCACCGTGCCAAATTTGTAATGTACAAGGACACACTACACTCGGATACTCTCAACTTACATCTTCAACAAATCATATCGTCTTCTAGCAACAGCGTCTACTATTGTTGATCCAGTTTGGTATCCTGATTTGGGTGTCACTGATCATATCATATCTGATCTTAATAATCTACAGGTCAATTCTCTTTATAAATGTATATAAACAATTAAAGTTGGTAATGGCACATCTTTAATTATTCACAATATTGGAAATTTGGCACCACCAAACTCACGAGTTCTCGATTCACTCTTTATTTACGTAATATATTACCTACACCAAAAATCACTAAAATAATTATTAGTGTTGCGAGATTTTCAACTGATAACAATGCAATTTTTGAATTTTATCTCGATGTTTGTCTTATTAAGGATCGGGACACAAAGACGGTGCTTCTTAAAGGATCACTTAAAGATGAACTTTAATGTCTTGAACCTACTCAAAAATTGTTTTCAAATCATTCGGAAAAACAAGTGTTTATTGGTACCCGATCTCCAGCTCATATATGACACTCACAACTAGAACATCCCTCTACCGCTACTACATCCTTGATCATATCACAATTTAAACTACCACTTTTTGGTATTAACACTATTCCATTTTGTACATCATGCCAATATGGAAAAGCACACACAAACTATCTTTTTCGCTTTCTATTTCTATATCTTATGCGCATTTAAACTTAATTCATTCGGATGTTTGGAGACTTGCTTCTGAATTTTCGTCTAATGGTTGTCGTTATTTCGTATATTTTGTGGATGATTTTAGTCATTTAAATGGATATATCTTTTAAAGAAAAAGTCGGATTTTTTGGATATGTTTAATCAATTTTTTTCGTCTTGTTGAAAACCTATTTAGTTGCAAAATCAAAATATTACAATGAGACTAGGGTGGTGAATATAGTAATTTTAAATTATTTACAGATCATCACGGTATTCTACATCATTTATCTTGTCCACATACAAGTGAACAAAACGGTATTGCTGATCGCAAAAATCGTGTTTCTAATATTGGACTGAAGCTTTAAAAACAACTACATATCTAATAAACCGTCTTCCGGTTTAACTCTACATCAACAATCACTGTTTGAAATTTTATTCAACTCTCAACTCGATTATGGTTTTTTGAAAACTTTTGGTTGTTTTGTTACCTGTTTACACGACCGTATAATCAACATAAATTTGATTTACGTACTACTCTTAACATTTTTCTTGGTTATAATCTGTCTCACAAAGGTTATAAGTGTCTTCATATTCCATCTTGACGTATTTTTGTCTTTCGACGTGTTACATTTGACGAGCTCACTTTTTCATTCAAAAATAATGTCGTTGTACAATTGTCTCCACAATCTCATGATGTTAAATAATATCTTTCTACAAACATACTAAATGTTCCAACTCATAATAATTTGTCATCGCCACCATCTTCCTCTTCGATCATGCTCACACCTATGAATGCTACAAATTCAATAGATATTACCCAATTTGATAGGATCGGCTTTATCGATAGAGACGGGGTCTGGCTAAGGATGAAGGCTTATGAAAAACGGTTTGAAAGAAATCTTGTTAGGGATTTAATTCGTTTTCTATTCTATGCAAACACTTGTAAACACTTGAAACAGATTCAAGGCGGAATTGTTTACTTGGGTTTGAAGCATGAGATGAAATATGAAAAGATGACAGAAATGAAAGAACACAGCAATTTGTTTATAGATGTTCGGAGAAACTCTCCTACGTCACCCCTTCTTCGAACCACCAGAAGGATTCACTATAATATGATTCGAATCAAATACAGTTTACACACACTTAGTTCACTATTGAACAGAACATTTTCTGTTCATTTACAAGATGAAGAATATCACTCAGCTAAAGGTGTTTTGATTCTAGCTCTCTCTTGATTCACACACAGTACAATCAGAAAGCAGCTTCACAGTATGAGTTCAGTAAGCAAGATGATTGAGTAGTTTCTCTCTCTACAAAATCAGATTGCTTGTTCGTTGTGTAAGGCTAATTCGTAAGATTGATTGTCCGTTGTCCTTTAGATTTGTTAAATACTGAGCAAGAGCTAACGGTCGAATCTTCAAGAATGATACGTGGAACTCTTCCATTGGAAAGCCTCCATTGTATACAACAGGATCTGAGCACAAGGATCGTGGCCGTACATCACTGGTAGTGCGCCGAATATTCTATCAGGGATGTACCTACAAAACAAGTAATGTGAGGAAAATTCTCTTACGTGGCATTCCTTGATTGGTTGCATATAGTTGTTGTACTAATATTCACTATAAAGTGGAGCAGGAGTAGGGTACAGCTATAGCACGTGGATAGGTAAAATGCTAAATTCAAGCATACTGCTTAAATTAAGCATTAGACATATTTCAGTTAGATGGATTGTAAAATCAGTCTAATGAAATCACACATCTCCTTTAAATAAAAACGTCTATTAGACTGTCTGGTCTAATAGAATTGGACTTACGTCTAATTATCTAATAACCATTAGACGGTACGTCTAACTCCAGTGAGTTAGACTACACGTCTAATTCCGGTTCTACCTCAGACTTGTCTGAAAGAGTTAGACGCACGTCTAACTTTAACTAATTAGACCACACGTCTAATTATTCAATAACCATTAGACGGTACGTCTAACTCCACTGAGTTAGACTACACATCTAATTACGGTTCTACCTCAGACTTGTCTGAAGGAGTTAGACGCACGTCTAACTTTCACTAATTAGACCACACGCATAATTATTCAATAACCATTAGACGGTACGTCTAACTTCACTGAGTTAGACTACACGTCTAATTCCGGTTCTACCTTAGACTTGTCTGAAGGAGTTAGACGCACGTCTAACTTTCACTAATTAGACCACACGTCTAATTATTCAATAACCATTAAACGGTACGTCTAACTCCACTGAGTTAGACTACACGTATAATTCCGGTTCTACCTCAGACTTGTCTGAAGGAGTTAGACGCACGTCTAACTTTCACTAATTAAACCACACGTGTAATTATTCAATAACCATTAGACGGTACGTCTAACTCCACTGAGTTAGACTACACGTCTAATTCCAGTTCTACCTCGGACTTGTCTGAAGGAGTTAGACGCACGTCTAACTTTCACTAATTAGACCACACGTCTAATTATTAGTCTATTAGACTATACGTCTAACTCCGATGAGTTAGACTGTACGTCTAATTCCAAATATATTATACTTACGTCTAATTCCGTGTATTGATTAGACTTACGTCTAATTCTTTACATTCATTAGACTACACGTCTAACTCTGATGAGTTAGATTGTACGTCTAATTCCAAATATCTATTAGATCATCCGTCTAATTACAAGTCTATTAGACTACACGTCTAACTCCGATGAGTTAGACTGTACGTCTAATTCCGAACATATTAGACTTACGTCTAATTCCGTGTATCTATTAGACCATCCGTCTAATTACACGTCTATTAGACTACACGTCTAACTCCGATGAGTTAGACTGTACGTCTAATTCTATGCATTCATTAGACTACACGTCTAACTCCGGTGAGTTAGATTGTACGTCTAATTCTATGCATTCATTAAACTACATGTCTAACTCCGGTGAGTTAGACAGTACGTATAATTCTATGCATTCATTAGACTACACGTCTAACTCCGGTGAGTTAGACTGTACGTCTAATTCTATGCATTGAATGTCAAAATCGGTCTAATGACCCTCATTAGAGACAAATCTTATGAAATATTGTTTCAATACACATGCATCAAAACTCATAAGTCATTTCATCATCAAAATCTCAGTGGTTAAATTATTTCAACACTTAGTCAAAATAATTTGACCCAACACAATTTGATACTACATTTACTATCTCACATCCACTACAAACTAACACAACAAATCACGCGTCTACATGTTCTAATCATCATACGATCACTCGAAATAAAACATGTTCTATGCCATCATCTGCCTCATTACTATTATTTCCGCTAGTACACTTATATATTTTATTAATGCTAATAAAAATCCATAATGGAGACTTATCATGACAGATGAATACAATGCACTTATTCGAAATAAAATATGGTCTTTTAATCCTTATAGATCATAACACAATATTGTTAGTTGCAAATGGATTTTCAAACTCAAACACAAATCATATGGGACAATTGATCGTCACAAAACACCTCTCGTGGCTAAAGGTTTCATCAACGACAAGGCATTGATTATGAAGAGACTTTTAGTCCAGTGGCCAAACCTAGAACTATTCGTATTATCTCGCATCAATGGTTTATACATTAACTAGATATCAGCAATGCGTTTCTTCACGGGTTTTTAAACGAAGAAGTCTACATGTCACAAACGCTTGGTTTTGCGCATCGAGACATCCATAATCATGTATGTAAACTTAACAAAGCAATATATTGACTTAAACAGGCTCATTGGACTTGGTACTCCACTCTTAGAAATGCTCTAGTGTCAATTGTTTCACTAAATCAAAATCTGGCATTGCTCTTTTCATATGTCATACATTAACTACATTCACTTATTTTCTAGTATACGTGGATGATATTATTTTTATAGAAAATCTATCATTTATTAAAAAGGTTATTCGTCGCTTAAATATTTTATTTACAGTTAAGAATTTATGTCAAATATACTAATTTATTGGCATGGAAGCCACACGCACAAAGGATGACATGTTCTTATCTCAATCAAAATATGTGGATGACATTTTGACTCGGGCTAATATGCTTCAATCTAAGCTATTACATACTCCAATATTTTATGGTTCTTCTCTCTCTAAACATGATGGAGATCCTTTACAAGATTATTTTCAATATCGGAGCATAATTGGAGCTCTTCAATACATCACTCTAACTCATCCCGAGTTAGCATTCGTAGTTAATTGAGCATGTCAATATATGCAAGTTCTGACTACTTCTTATTGGGTAACAGTAAAACGTATTTTACGATATCTTAGACACACTCATCGTAATGGGATTTTTCTTTGCTCAACGCCACAACTCACTTTTACCACCTACTCTGATGTTAATTGGGCAGGCTGTCCCAATGACCGTAGATCTACGACTGGCTATTGCACCTTTCTTGATGACAATATTATTTCTTGGAACTCTAAGAAACAACAAGGTGTTGCTCATTCCAGCACTAAATTTGAATATTGCGCTCTTACACATGCAACTACTGATCTATGTTAGATTCAATCTCTACTCAGCGAACTTTGAGTTTCCCTACATTCATCTCCCATACATTGGTTTGATAATATTGGTGTTGCCTTTTTATCAACAAATCAAGTATTTCATGCTCGCACAAAATATATTGATTTTCACTTCGTTAGATAAAAAGTCTCTCGTAAACAATTATTCATACAATATATCTTTACTGAATATCAAATTGTTGACATTCATACAAAAGGTCTTACCTCTCATAGGTTTGCTATTTTACATAGAAAACTCTTGGTTTGTGCCTCACCATTTCGTTTGAAAGGGATGATAAAAGTAACTGATTCCAGAACTCAATTACCTATTAGTTAGGCTAGATTTTAGTTATCTTTCTTTTTATTAATTAAACATTGAGTTACGTACAAATCTTCTTTCTATTTACATCAAGAACAAGAATCAACTTGTTCTTCATCTTCAAATAAAGAACACCAAGTTTAGGGAGTCGGAGGTTAGTAATTCTTAAGCTAGCATATTTATTTCCACTTGCTCTTCGTGAGCCATAGCAAGAGGATTATAGCAACCAAATGGCACCACTTTGTCTAAAGGCTTTCATTCCATTCTATGGGATCTTGGAAAGCCTATTTTTTTGATAACTCTATATGTTTGATACCAGATATTTTGGTCTCTATCAAGACTAGTCCTAATTGATAAATATATACAAAGTGCTCTCGTGGGTGATGGCTCCTAAAGCGGTCTTTGAAAAAAGACATGATATACGGGAATCACAAAACAACATGGATTTGTCTCTACAACAGATAATCATAATCTAAGGAGTACAGTCATCATCTGAAGAGCTGGCCTCCATTTGTCCTTGATACATATTCTGCAAGCTTCATTCCTAGTAGTAAAGCAATTTGTTTCATTCATCCTAGAACAATTGACATTTAAAAGAAAAAAAAAAGTAATAAGACATGCATAACATGATAAAAACCTTAGTCAATGTTTGGATCGGTATATTTTGGTGAGAAATCACAACCTTACAAATTAAAAAAAAAAGTTATTTTAAGATCCCATCATCTTTCAAAAAGATAGATAGATATTGGAATCTCTTTCAAATGACACTGTGTAAGTAAGATCATCCAAAGAAAACCAATCAATACAAGCTGAACCATTAGAAGAATCAATTAATGAAAGTAACAACCAAAGCTGCAAAAAAAACTAATCGAAAAAAGGTGAATCAATCAAGCAGAACATCTCTCAAAAAAAGTTAGGCAAATTTAAGAAAATTCCACCGAACAAACGATCAAAATATTAAAAAAGATAGAGAAGAGAAGAAATAGAAAGATTCAAATCTTGTAGTGTTTCTAATCAAATATACATTTAGCGAATTTTGCTTTTCTTCTTCTTTTGCAAACAGAAATTATTTTTATTTTCTAAATAAAGCATTTTTTTCATTTACATCAAGTCATTTGAAATTATCATATTAATCCATATATAATGAAGTATGATTATATATACACAAATCTTGAAGGGCATTGGAAGATTAGGAATATATAGTAATTAGCTTATGACTGGATATTTAATTAATATAATTAAGGGGCGAAACAAGGTCGTGTATAAAAAGTTGATATACTTTCAATTAAACACACAAATTAATAAATCATGAAAAGGACTTGAGCACCAAAACATCATAATTTATTTGATTTTCTTCTAGATTTCTATATATGCTTATGTAAATACCCACTTAATGCTCTTCCTAATTCCTACTATATATAAATGTATTTGTGTATCATCCAAATTAAATCATCCTATCAATCATACTACGAAAATGCAGGCTATTAGCTCTAAGAAATTCTTGGTTATCCTTTACCTGTTATTCCTTATTTTTTTCTCATTCTCAGAATGTCGTCCTTTGATCATCATATCACAATCACAAACACAAATACGATCACGTTCTTTGATTGAAATCGCGAAAAAGATATTTGAGGAAAGATTGAATCATGGAGATTCTGAAAAGGATAAAAAGAGGTTCAACATAAACCGTCTCAGTCCGGGAGGACCAGACCCTAAGCACCACTAGCTAGCTACGTACTTTAATTTGATAAAAAAAAAAAACATATTTTTACAAGAGCTCCCATTCTTGATCGATTGGTGTGGTGGTCTTGATTGATGATAATTGTTTTGTGTAATTTGATAATTCGATGTTGAGATCTCCATACAATATTCCCAATTGCTCATACTCCCTTCTTATTCTCCTTCTTGATGTCAAAGCATTCATCAGTATTGTCTGATGCAAAATTAAATAAAATGTCATCTTCTTCTTTTTAAGCTAATTCAATTAGGGTTTTAAGCAAAGTTTGTACCTTGTATGACTTTCTTCTAGATGATGTTACTTTACTCAATAATTTAGTATCCACAATCACATGATCAGTACTATTTTGATCATCAGATAAATCTATACTTTTCATCAAAAAATCATCAACTGCATCTCCTGATATTAATTAATTAATTAATTAATGTCTCGATCAACAACTTAATTTGAAAAAAGAAAACATGTGCAAAAAATCGAACCTTTATCATGATCATCATCAGTTGAGGAATCAAGAATCTTCTTCGGATCATCAATATTTGTGTGTAGAACAGAATCTTCTTTTATGAATGTTGTAATAGTAGAATAATAATGTTTCTTATTTACCGCAACACCAACAGAAGAGGTGGGATTTAATAAATCATCCATGGTTTTTGATTTCTTACCACACAATTAATATGAAGAGATCGAATTAGCAGCAGTTCATTAAAATTAAAGAATTAATATAATATAAGACAATATGTAAGGAAACATATATTACCTGACTCACAATATATCCTCCTCAATATCTTGGATAAGTAAGGTCTCAAATTTATGGAATATTATTTCAGCCCACCCGCAATGTTTCAAAAAAATATATGCAGTACGGCTATATTTATTTCCCCTCTAAACTAGTGAGATTGAATTATTAGGGTTTGTTTATGGATATAACCGTTGCATTAATTATTAAAATTTGATAAGTTATACTTTATACTTTATATTTATATATATATATATATATATATATATATATATTAAAAATTAGTATTCACTAAAAAATATTTTAATATTAATTTAATTAATATTATAAATGTTTTTGATAAATTAATTAGTTTACATTATACATAAAAATTAATTATAAATATATTTATTATTGGTTAGTTTTACATTATATAAATGGCTTAAAATTATAATTATTAATATTTATATAACTTTAAATTTTATATCTAAATATAATTAAATTTATAACCTTAAATATTATTTAATATAAATTAGATAGAAATATATATAATTATATATATATATATATAACTTTTTTAATCATTATTAATTTTTATAAATTAATTAATATTTAATAATAATGTATAAATTTCTTAAATTTAAATCTAAATAAACTTTTTTATATTTGTGAAATTTGTATTATAATATTACAATATTTTAAAATAAAATAATAATAATAATAATAATTTATTTCATCTATTTTAAATTTTTAAATGAATCTATCCCATAATTATATAATTTTAAATTTTAAAATAATTTTAATTTTGTTTCTTTTTTAAATAAGATTTTTAAAATTTAATCAATCAATAAATATTTATTATTATGTTTTTCAAGTATAATTATTAATTTTTAAATATTAATAAATATTTTTTTCTTACATATCACTAATTATATATAATAAAAAATATTATTAATTTTAATACAAATATATAATATCTCAGATTTATTTTCGAATATATATAATAATTTTTTTATTTTATATTAAATTAAATTATTTCAAAATAATAATATAATAGTTTTTATTAAAAAAATATTAATATTTCAAACTCATGAATAAATATTTTTTAACTTTAATTTAGTAAATATAAATTTAATATATTATTTTACAATAATTCATATAACTAAAAATTAAATTTAAAAAATTAATTATTTTAAAGATAATTTATTTCTTAAATATATTAGTTTTTTTATGAAATATTTAAAATAAATAAATAATAATAATAATTTAGTTTTTCAAAATAATAATATAACATTTTTAAAATAATTTTAAGGATATGTTTTTGTTTAAGATTATTTTATTTTAATGAAAAATTCATTTTATAAATTTAAATTTATTTTAGTTTTTATTATATATTTTATTTATTTATAATAAGAGTTGTTATATATAGATAAAATTTTGTTAATAATTAATATTTTTTACATTCAAATTAAATGAGTTTAATTAAGTAGAACATTTAATGAACAACCTCTCCTCTAACTCAGTTTAAGTTTTTTTTTTTTCTAAATTTAGTTTTTAAGTTTTTATTTATCTAATTACATTTACATGTTTATTAATAAATATATATTTTTTTAAATAAGTGTATAATTTAATTTTATGTTATAGAAATTGTTAAAAATTATAATTATTAACATTTATATAACTTTAAATTTTATATATAAATATAAGTAAATTATAATTTATTTTATAATACTAAATAAATTATTTACATTTAAATATAAATAAATAAATTATATTATATATATATATATTTAAAAATATTTATATTATAAAATAAATCATTTATTAATTTTTACCATATTTTATTTTATAAAATCAGAATTATATTTATATTTGTGAAATTTTTATTATAATATTACAATATTTTAAAATATATATATAATAATAATTTGTTTAATCTTTTAAATAAATATCTTCTATCACATAATTACATAACATAAAATAATAAAATAAGTGATTTTTATTTTTATTTTAAAATTTAATTAATTAAATATATTTATTATTATTACTTTACAAATATAATTATTAATTTTTAAATATTAATAAATATATTTGTTTTCTTAAATATCATTAATTATATATAATAAAAAAGTTATTAATTTTAATAAAAAAATATAATATCTAATATTTCTTTTCAAATATATTTTTAAAAAATTATTTAATTCTTTAAAAATAATAATATAATATTTATTATTAAAAAATGTTAATTAATATTTGTTTATTATAAATAATAAAACTTATTATAAATTATATTATTATTTTAAATATATATTTTTTAAATTTAATTTAATATAAATTTAATATATTATTTTACAATAATTCATATAACTAAAAATTAAATAAACAAATTAATTATTTTAAAATAACTTTCTTATTGTATTTTAGATTTTTATTATATATTTTGTTTATATGTAATAAGAATTTTTATATATTTGTAAAACTTGGTTAATAATTATTATTTTATACTTTTTATAATAATAACCTATCTTAAATAAAACAATTTTTTTATATTTCTTTATATTATTATACAATGGTATAAAAAAATAAAATAACTAGAAAATATATATAATTCTCATATTAAATAAATTTAAAATATATATTTTATTGATTTTAAGAATATAATACTTTTAATTAAATATATATATTAAAAAAAAGTATTAAACATTTTCTTGTCTTACAATTTTTTTTCTTTTTTTTATCTTTTACTTTTTATTATTATTATTTAATAATATAATTTTTGTAAATAATATAATTACTTTCTAAATAATAAAATTAATGTTTTTTTTTTTTTTGAAAAACGACTTAGCGTCATTTCATTAAAAATTCCCAAAAACGGGAAAAAAAACCACGAGTTTAAGAGATCATTCTAGACAGGCCTAGAATGATTTTGAAGTCGTAACATTCTGAATAAAAGCTAAAAAGCTAAAAACGTAAATGAATTATCTGTTTACAATGCTTTCAATTCTAGTGAGTTTAAAAACGGTAAATTCCAGTTCCTGCAGATATTCCAGTTCTGCTCCGTGCTTGGAATTCTTCTCCACGTTCCCGCAAGGGCGCTGCAATCTGATACAATATATTTCCATAACTCGTCAATGCTCCTGCGGGTTCTGTCATATACCCTTGCATTCCGTTCTTGCCAAATATTATACACCACTGCTCCAAAGTCGCACTTGAACACGCTTGTTGCAAATCTATTTCCCTTGGCTTTGAGTAGTGCTGCTTCTTTGATTTCATTCCATTCGCTCGGGAAACTGATCAGCTCCAGACTTTTATAGAATCTGTCCCAAAGCTCCGAAGCAATATAGCAGCTCCCGAATATGTGATCTATGGTTTCTTCATTTCCTATGCATAGAAGACAGCTCGCATCCGGGATGCTCATATACTTACTAATACGATCACGAGTGTTGAGTCTTTCCCAGAATGCGAGCCATAGGATGAACTGGTGTCGAGGGATAATCTCCGTTGACCATACAAGAGGAGCCCATTCTACTTTCTGCGCTTTTTCCCGGATTACCTCCCATATTTTCTTCAATACCAGCTTCCCATTGTCCTCAGCTTTCCATTCATGAATATCCGGTCTGTCGTGTAGTTGTATGTTACTTATATGATCAAGTATCCTCTTTCCTTCTGGAATTCTTCTCAAGAGCAAGTTCCAATTCCCGTCTTTGATGTCTCTGATTTTCGCTTTTGCGTAGTCCCTTCTGATACGAGTATTTTGAAACTCCTCCTTGTCGATGATAAGCTGGTTTTCAAACCAAGAGTCGTGCCAGAATAGAGTGTCTTTCCCGTCCCCTAGTCGGATGTCATAAAGATCTGCAATATCGCTTCTTAGTTTAAGAATCTTTTTTAGAGATCAGCTCATACCTTCGTGAATTTTGCAGGTCCAGATGCTGGTTTCGTGTTTCATAAACCTCGTATGCACCCATTTGATCCATAATGACTCCTGATTGCGCTCCAAAGCCCACAGATGCTTGAAGATTAGAGCCTTGTTCCACTCGATACAGTTCTTCAAGTCGATGCCTCCCTCGTCCTTCGGTTTGCAGAGAGCGGTCCATTTGACTTTTTTTCCTCCTCTTCCACTACTACCCCAGATAAAGTTTCTCATCAGCGTGTCGAGTTCCTTCATTACCTTTTTCGGAATGACTATTTGTTGCGCCCAATAGCCAACTATGCCCATAACCACGGTTTTGATAAGTTCGATCCTTCCTGCATAAAAAAAAATTTCGCTGCCCAGCCAGATATCATGTTTTTTACCTTTTCAATCAGCGGCTTGCAGTGTGAGATCTCGATCTGCTTCGCAGTTAACGGAATTCCTAAGTACCTTATGGGAAAGCTGCCTTCCTTGATGCCCATGATGTTGAAGATGTCCTGCTTTGTTTCGTCCTTCACGCCTCCATAAAATGCCACACTTTTGCTTTCATTAATAGTTAAACCTGTTACCTCAGAAAAGAACGTTAGTGCAGCCCTAATAGTTTTAATGGAATCAACATCTGCGTGTGCTAGAATGAACAAATCGTCAGCAAAACATAAATGTGTTACCTCCTCTACCTCACAGAATGGGTGAAAGATGTATGGACGATTCTTTCGGAACATCGCGAAGATGCTCTTAAAGATCGTCATGATAGCTACGAAAAGGTAAGAAGAGAGGTAGTTCCCTTGTCTTACCCCGTTTTCACCCTTGAAATAGCCTATGTGGACTCCATTGACGCTAACAACAAAGCAGGATGATGAAACGCATTGCATAATCCAATCGATAAAAATCATAGGAAAAGAAGAAACAACCAGAAAGTCTCGAATGGCTTCCCATCTAACAGAGTCGAAAGCTTTTTTGATATCTATTTTGAAAGCCACTATCGGGGATATTTTCTTTTTCCCGTAGCCTTTTAATAGGCTCTGCATGAGAAGAATATTATGAGAGATTGTCCTACCGGGGATGAATGCAGATTGATTAAGATTTATTATTTTTCCTATTACATTTTTAAAACGTTTAGAAATGATTTTTGAAATTATTTTATAAATCACATTGCAATAGGAAATTGGTCTGAAATCTTGTACTTTCTTAGGTACCGCAATTTTGGGATCAAGGTTAGGACCGTTGTATTCCATTGCTTCAACATCTTCCTGTTTTTGAAAAACTCCAAAACCCCATCAGTAACATCTTTACCCACAACCGACAAATTATCTTTGAAGAACTGTGCATTAAACCCATCAGGATCCGGGCTTTTATTCCCATCAATACTAAACAGAGCTTCTTTAACCTCAACCTTCGTGACCACCCTTATCAACTCGCGACTATCTTCTATAGAGATTTTCCTATCAATAATTTGATACAAGGTATTCAGGTCACTTTGATGTTGTTTTCTTGTACCCATAAGCTGCTTATAGAAATCAATAGCCAGATCTTGGACACCCTTTTGACCCTGAACATATTCGCCATCATCATTCTTCAGCCTGTACACATTGTTTCTCATGTTTCTAGTCTTGCATTTTCTGTAGAAGAAAGCTGTGTTTTTGTCACCCAACGAAAGCGAGCTCTGTCTTGATTTCTGTCTAACAAAATTCTCTTCAAGCAGACTCAGCTTCCTGAAGTTTTCAAGCGCATATCTTTCTGTTTCATTGAGTTGTTCATCACTATCATCCCTTAATAACTTTTTCTGAACCTCTTCCAGTTCTTCTCTAGCAGTTAGAACTCTATTGGAGATATTGCTGAACTTCTTCTTGTCAAAGCTTTGGAGATGATTCTTCAGGAGCTTAAGCTTCTCAGAAACCCTGTACATGTTGGAACCTCTGACATCTGTTGACCATACGCTTTCGAGAATACCCTTGAATTTATCATTATCCATCCAGAAATTGAAAAATTTAAAGGGCCTTTTGAACCTTTCTTCCTTTTCCCAGAACAATTTAATCGGGTAGTGATCAGATATACCCGGATTCAAAACATGAAGTTGACTTCTCGGAAATTGGTTAATCCAGTTCTCATTTACCAGACATCTGTCAATTCTACTTTTTTTTAATTTGCTCATTCCCTCTCGTAGAAGACCAAGTGAAGAAGTTCCCAGAATTGGTAGGCTCGATACAACCCATATCTCTGATGCAGTCATTAAAGTCAATCATATCCCGAGTAATTTCAGATTCTAGGCTACGATCAGATTCGTTTCTGGTTACGTTGTAATCACCGAGGACAGCCCAAGATTTATCAATACCGATCCAGTTTCTAAGACAATTCCAGAGGAGTCTTCTGTCAGTGCTTGAGTTGCTACCATGGACAATAGCAAGATTAAACACGATTCTTGTGATTCTGTCTTTGACCTCCACCAGGATTGCTTGATCATTCGAAAAGAGAGTCATCACCTCAACAACTTTGTTATCCCAAATAACCCAGATTCTGCCCGTTTTGTCATTTGAGTTATGAATGATTTCCCAGTTACTATCAATACACAGTTTTCTAACATTCTCAACGTTCCGACTTTTGACTTTTGTCTCAAGAATACCCATAATAGTGATCTTCTGATTCTCAATGATCCTCCTGATTTCTTTACATTTTAGAGGGTCATTGAGTCTCCTTATGTTCCATGTCACTATATTCATGAATGATTATAAGTGTTGGGTTCCTGACTTTCCAGACTGTCCTGGACCTCTTCATCAGAGAAATCATAAGCATCACTTGCCTCACTATCCTCAATGGCTACAGTTTGCTTACATGGAATACTATTGTCATTGAGTGAGGGTTGCCTCATGTAGATCTCATCTTCTCCCGTGATAGATTTAGTAGCTTCTGGATCAAGGATCTTTCTGCTTTGTCTTCGATTTTCATCTTGTTCTGCTTTAGTAGGTCTTTTCTGACTTTGAACCGCTTCACTACTGGATTCATGTTTGTTATCGGTTTTAATTCGCCCTACTTCAGAACTAAGGCTCACTGTCTTATTCAAGACCAAATTGTCTTCTTCTGCACTTGATCTTTTGATTTCACAAAACCCAAGATTTCCCAGTCCATTCTCAAGAGCTTCTTTATTACTTATTCCAAGATTCTCCTGTTCATCGTCTCGAAAGGTGGCTCTGAGCCCAAGGATTAGGTCATTTCGAATTTTGATGACATTGTTTTTTCGGTTCCTGCTTGCATTCCTAGAACTGTGAAGAGTAGACTCACGACCTATTTGAGTGCCTTTAGATTCAATTTTGCTTGTTTCATATGGGCCAAGTATTCCCCGTCCCATAGATCTTTGAATTTCAGAAACTTTGGAACTAGGACATGTAGTTACATCATGACCAGTTCTTTGATCAGTATTGGGATCGGTGGAGTTAGGACCAACAATAGTATCATCCACAATAATAGGACTTGTGCCAGTATCAAGACCAATATAGCCGAGATTAGCAATGGTTGCACATTTTTCATCAGGACCTGTAGTAGCAAGTCCGGTAGCTTGAGTAGTTTCATGATCAACAAGTCCAAGACCAGACTTAATATGGTCAATATGGCAAGGAACAGTAGCTTTATGAGAAGCTCTAGGACCGGTGTGTCTATATCCAGCTTTATTAGGCCCGATACCCTGACCAGGACTGACATTTTGAATAGGACCTATTCTTGAGAAAATAGAATCCCTAGGACCGGTGCCCTGAACATGACCAATATGATCAACGTGAGTAGGGCCAGCTTGTACCCTTACCCACTTCATTCTTTTTCCTATCTTCTTCTTTACCCTTATCTGTTCTTTCTTTTGGTTGTCCATCTTATCATCCTCAGTGCGTTCATTGTTGTTAAGTTCAGACATGTTCACATTTCTCTCAACCTGAGCCTGGTTAAAGTCATTGATATTGCTTACTTGAGTGTTGTTATTGGCCTTCGATTTTAGATTATTATTGACTAGACATTTATTCGTAGCGTGTGTGAAAGTGCTACACCATATACATCGATTTGGTTTCCATTCGTATTGTACTCCAATGTCAAATAAATTTCCCAGTCTATCTTTAAGTTCAAGTTTGATTGGAAAAGAGCTACTTGGATGGATTTCGACACTAACTCTGGCCACGGATGCACGCTCGTAGCCTTCCATTGTTGGGTCAAACATAAGTGGTTTGCCTATAATGCTTGAAATATAGGCCAGGCCCATCGGGTTGCACATGTGTGGTGGAACATTCTTGAGATTCACCCAGATTTGTTCAAGTTCAGGCGGTCTATGATTAGTATTAAGTTCATCGCTCCACTTGTACAACTTGAATCTTTTTCCCCTGATAAAAGTATATTCGCTCTCTATGATCGACTTTATTTCGCTTCCATTCCTGAAGGATAGAAAGTAGAATCTGTGATCATTGATTGTGATCCTCTCTAGACCAGAGGATTCCCACTTACCCATCAACGTTCTTTTAACCTCGGCAAATGGTGCCTTCATGTTGCCCATATAATGACCAACTATGACAAACTCCCATGCCTTGATACATTTTTCTTCAATTTCTGGTGGGAGCTCAAACCGGTGTGGATGATCAAGTGTAATTACCTTTGGGAATAAGGTGTCTATTTGGAATTTTCCCTTTTCTGGATCGCTCATGGCATTTCCATTCCACACCTTTCCTTCTTGCCAGGTTTTGTTTGGGTTGCTCATGATTGTGTACACTTTTGTTTTATTACATTTCGAAATTTCCTTCATGGCGTCAACCGTCCACTTGATCACTTCATCATATTAGTCTTTGTTGAAGAGATTCCAATTCTTTAGATAGTGACTGTTGAACTGAGCATTCAACTGATCATTTCCTTCTTGGGGCATCGTAATCTCTTGTTTATTAATTTGGAAAAAGAGTTTCTTCATCTGATTTCTCAGTCCTGCCAAATTTGCTATTTCGTTTTTCTTCATTGACCACGTTGGACCAGCAGTAGGATCCTTGTTATCAGCCTGAGTATTTTCTTTGCCAGGAATTGCAGCAGTAGGAGGAGCTGAAGAGATGTCTGTTTCAGGGATGCTATATTTCCTGACTTGTTTGTTCTTTTCGGCCCATCTAACCCTTATATTTCCCACAAAATCGTTGCCTTCAGTTGTTCCGATCTTCTTTAGAATATCCCTTTAGTGCTCTTCTCTTGTGTATCAGTTTTCCTCTTTTGAATGCTATCAATTGGCATTTCAGGATCCAGATTAACGAGTGGAGAAAACGCACCCAGGTTCAATATCTTAGGGTTAGCCTCGGGTGTCACAGTTTCCTTGGGATTTACTTCAGCATTCTTCTTAGAACTTGAGTTATTTGCCTTCATGTTTTTCCTTTCTTTGATTTTCGATTCATTCTTACCCTTCTTAGCTGTTTTAGAATTATTCGATCCGGTTTCTTGATCGATCTTTTCAATTTTAGCACTTGTTTTGGAAGAATTATGTCTCTTTGCTTTTGGTTTGATCTTTGTTGCCGATATCTTCTTCATGGACTTATAATATTCGAGGTCGTATATTATTGTTTCATCATAGTCAGTGTTATCGTCTGATTCCAAATCAACATCTATGGTTTGGTTCTTTTGATTCGACCGGTGGCTCATAGCTTTGTTAGTAGATTTATTATCTTGGCAATTAGGACCGGTAGAAGGTGGATATGTGATGTCAGGACCGGCATTTAAAGAGATAGGACCGGTATTAGAAGAGCTAGGACTGGCATTAGAAGAGCTAGGACCAGCATTTGAAGAGATATGACCGACGTTTGAAGAGATAGGACCGGCATTTGAAGAGATATGACCAATGCCATGAGTAGTTTTAGTGTGTCCAGGACCGGCGTGTTCAGGATCAATGACTTGAATATTCATGTTATCCACCCTTGTTAGACCCAACTTTTTTGCAACCAAATAATCTTTTTCAGACCCAGCCAAGAGAAAACCGTTGGCTAACCCCATATTAGACCCGGCCAAGCGAAAACCGTTGGCTAACCCCTCATCAGACCCGGCCAAGCGAAAACCGTTGGCTAATTCTTCCAGTTTCATACATTCTTCACCTCTTATACCATGACTTATATTCTGACCCAACTTATTTGTATCTTCCATGAGATCCATACCCAGACCTAGATTGTTATTCATGATGTCATCAATCAACGAATCAATATAATTTCCAGCCAAGCTTTCACCATTGTCTATACAAATCAAGTTCAGTTCATCATCCTTTAGATTTGTATTATTAGGCTTTTCTAATTTAGCTGAATTTATTTCCATGAATAGCTCTAACTCAGATCCAATTTCTTTAGTGTTTCCAGATTCTGTTAGACTATGTCCTTTAACAGTTTCAGCTAGATGTGTAGGCTGTTTAGAAGATCCTGCAATTTTAGCCTCAGTTTCAGAATCTTGGGTGCATTTAGTGTCTTCTGTCCAACCTTTTTCAAGCCTAGTACATAGTCTGGATATCTGACTTTCTATTTGATCCTTAGCAGGAAAGGTAGACTTAGCATTCTGCTTATTAATGGAACCCGAGACTTTTAGATTTTCAAGATTTCTCATTGCAGAACAAGACTCTAAAATTATATCCTTCTTTGGACCTAATGGACTCTGAGCAGCTGATATCTCCAACCCTGTAGAGGCAATTTTAAAATGATCTATTTTACCTAGTTTAGCATCCTCTCTAGCAAGACCGGTAAAATTTGTTTACTGATCTTTCTCTGCACCTGAATTACCCAAACTGTCATGTTTTCCTGCTTCTGAAATTGACCCCGACCTTGTAATATTCTTTGAACCTATTAATTCTCGATCAATAGTCTTATTCAGCTCTGTCATACTTACCTCAATAGGAACACCAGTACCAACTTCAGTAGGATCATTTAAAACAGACATAAATCTCAGCATAATGTTTTCACCCGATTCAGAAATAGACCCCAATTTTGAGCTTTCAATAAGACCCAATAAACCTGTACAATTTATGTCATTTTCCTGCATTACCTTAGAGCCTTTTTGACGGATTATCTCCAACATTGGGACCGAATTTTCAGCACAAGCGACCCGATTGTCATCAATTTCAACAAGACAAGATTTTAAATCCAATTTCCCAACAGAATGACCGGTCAGGTCTAGGGTACCAACCAGCGACTTTAACGGTCCATTCTATGCAGCAAGTCCAGTAAAAACAGAATTTTCTGGAATTAAAGTCCTATCATTTCTATATGCAGTATTGTCTTTTCCTATCAATTCAATCCTATCATTTCTATTATGAACATGCATATTGTTATAGTATGAATCCCCATTAGAACTATTCTCATGTAATTCATCAGCATGTGGAAAAGAACTCACACTCGATGATGTATTTGGCATAGAATCAATAGGCGCATCTTCTCCGTTGTTTAGGACTTCATCCATGATTTCTAGCTTCTGCTTCCTTGGATTGTTAAGAGACCTGCGAGTTCGTCTATCAGACCTAGCATTGCTGCTTGTCGACGGCCCCTTCAGCCCCTTCTTAGGATCATCAGGGCGGACTTGAAGGACGCCCCTTGCCCGAGTAACTACACTGGACGGGCGCGTACCAGTCATTGGAAAGATCAAGCGCAAACTGCCTAATCTTCAAAGGAGCCACAGAGGTTGGAATTCTGCAGCAAAGGGTGGGCGCAAACAGCACGATTGGAAACCAATCGCACCGGAACAGGGGCTTGAAAATAATTGCTCAAACAAGAAAGGGTTTAAGCAATTTTGGAACGGTCTGTAGCTACGAAAGCTTCCTCCAGACCGAACACTTGATTCAAACGGCGATAAAGAAGTTCAATGGAGACCTACTCGAGCCTCGCGGTGTGGTTTGATGTCCCGACCGAGGTCCGAACTAACCTGTAAACGAAAAGTGAGAAGAGGAGGGCGACCGACGCCGATTCGACGTCAAGTCTCTATAGAAGGGGGTTTGACGAAATGCTCCGGTCAACGGTAAGAGAAGATGACCGCGACCGTTTCGTGCACAACAGAACACGTTCCAGAGGGCGCACGACAACCAATCGAAGGTGCTGGAGGATGGCGGCCGACTTCCGATGTAGAAGCGCAGTCGCAGCGAGAATCCGTGTCGTTTGTGTTGTTCGTGCCGATCGTGCCGATCGTGCTGAAAACGACCTAAATATCCGATCTAGAAACTATAATCGTGATTTCTCCCGATTTCTCCGTTCAAATTAAAATTCCTTCGGTCAGATTGTAGGGGAGAAAGAGACGCACCTGCTGGAGAAATTTGAGATCATTCCGACGTCAAAAACTCCAGCGGCGTTGATTTGCCGGTCGTGCCCGATGTGTGAAAAAAAAATCTCCAGGTTCTTAATTATTACTTATTCTTTTATATATATATATATATATATATATATATAAATAAATAAATAAATGACTTAATAAAATAATAATAAATACTGATATTCAAATATTAAAAAACGATTATTAATAATATATTAATTATTTTTAAGTTATAATATTATATATAATGAATTTTAATTATAATAAAACTTAATATTATAATAAAAAATTAAATATCACTTTTTAAAATGAATAAAAAAATTAAAAATTATCTTTCTCTTTTTTAATTTTGGGAAATAGAGTAATTCTTTTATATCTACAAATAAGGCCACTGGCTTGATTAATTATCATTATATTGTTTAATGTTAATATATATACATGTACATAATGCAATAAACATGACAATAATAAGGATACAACTTTATACATTTTCAAGACACAAAAGAGCCTATATATCTGTCAATAAACTATAAATGACAATTATATATTAGAAGAAGAATAGTATGGCCAAAATAAATGACAATAACAATAACAATAATAATAATTATTATAATAATAATAATAATAATAATAATAATATGGCTAAAATAAGTATTGACATGTTGCAATATTATCTGAATGAGGGTGGGTCATCTGGATTTGGTACACTCAAAAGTGTTTGTGATGCCCCACCCTTGTCCATCTTAATTAGAGATGATAAAAATAACTAATTTCACAAATCAATCACCTATTAGTTAGATTAGTTAGGAATTCAAGGAAGACTAGATTTTAATTATCTTTTCTTTTTATTAATTAATTTTTAATTAGATATTAGTTAGGAATTCAATTATTTTTCTATAAGTATAAAACTGATATTTAAAAATAAAAAAGAAATTAATAAAAAGTAATAACAAATTATTAATTAAGCATTGAATTACAACTCGAACTTTCTATCTGAATCAAGAACAAGAATTAACTAAGAATTAACTTGTTCTTCATCTTCAAGTTTGTATAGTCATAATGGAAGACTTGCAAACAACGGAAGGCAACAATCAAATGCTTTCAAATGTTTTAGTAAGTATCAAAATTTGATATAAATAGTTTAACTTGATCTCAAATTATGTCAATCTTGGAGAGTTATGATTTTTTTGATATGGTTGAAGGAACCCTAAAATTTCCTCTTAAGTTTGTCCAATCGAAAACACTGAATTAGTGGTAGTCAAAATCTTCAACCCATATTACAAATTATGGCGAATTAGAGATCAAAGAGTACTCGCTTGGCTCTTCTCAACACTCTTGAATCAAATTAGACAACAATGTTCAAGATGCACCTCCTCACAAGAACGCTGGATGAATCTGCAAAACACATACACGACACAATCTAAAAGTAGACGGTTACAATTGCATAATCAACTTTACAATGCTCATTAAGGCTCTTGTTCACTACACGACTTTATTCAAGAACTCAAAAATATAGCAGACTCCTTAATGGACGCAGGACAAGAAATATCATATCAAGATCTACAACTACAACTCTTGAATGGACTTCCCAAAAGAGTATAAATCGATAATATGCACTCTCACGTTAGTTAAAGATGTATCGTTTAATGAAATAACAATATACTTCTTAGCCATGAAAACCGACTAAATATCAAACTAAAGAATTCTGGAAATATTTCATTTTTAATGTAGCTTACTTCATTTTATGTTGATGTAGCTTATCGTGGATGTAGAGACCATCAAAAGTCACATGCAAGTTCTCATGTGGCATGGACCACCATCATCAATTTCTAATTCATATCAAATGCTTCTAATTAGAGAAATTTGACGAAATGACTCTAAAAATTACATAATTTTGGGAAATGATCAAGGCCTAATAAAGCCTAATAAAGTATGCAAAATAGACTTTTTCGGCATGTCTAAAGACAAAAATACCCCTTCGCGTCACACAATGGTATTTTCTTCTCAAATAATTATTTTTGCAAACATTATCCGGTCCTGGTCATTTCCCAAAATTATGTCATTATTAGGGTCATTTTATCAAATTTCCCTCTAATTACTCATATGGCCCACAACATCAACTTGCCACAATAAAAATAATTAAACTAAAAGTATCGGCTTACGTCTAATAAACCAGTAGCAACCCACACTAGTAGAAAAATGGGTATCTGTAAGGACGAAAACAGTTACTAAAAGTCTCAAAAGCCGTTATTGATAACATTCTGTAATGGCGAATAAAATTGTTATCATTCATTGCAAAAATAAGCGTTACTAATACTCTTTAACTATCAGTAGCGGCTTTCGAAAGTCGTTACTAATACACCTTTAACAACAGTAACGATTTTAGCCAAGGTTAAACTGTTACAGATAAAGTATTAGTAACGGTTTTAGCCAAGATTAAATCGTTACAGATAAAGCACTCGTAACAATTTTAGCCAAGGTTAAACCGTTACAGATAAAGAATTAGTAACGGTTTTAGCCAAGATTAAACCGTTACAAATAAAGCACTAGTAACGGTTTTCTTATTTATAAAATCGTTACTAATATATTATTAGTAACGGTTTTCTTATGTTTAATATCGTTACTAAAAAACATAATCATTTTTTTTGTTTTTTTTAATATTTTATATTTGTACATATATAAACAATAATAATTATCCATTTTACAAAATCATTAATATATTCCTAAACCACAATCATCAATCTAAAGACCACAATCATAATCCAAAAACTACAATCATCCACAAACCACAATCATAAATCCACAATTCATCCATCCACATAAACCATAAATCACGGTCTTGTATTGATTGTTATCCCTTTGAGAACTCTATTGACGAGCACTCCGTCTAACACCAACACGTAATTCACCATTTTCTGCCCTAAAATAGGGAATTAACCATTTTATAATAAGACATATTTGAATATAGTCAAGAAGAAAGGAAATTCCAAAATAGAGAAATAGCTTAGGAAAATAAAAGTATCTCCAGCAACTAATCTGGTGACAAAGGTACTCCATCCTGTTGTCAGTAAGTGCCTCCTAGGTTGACCTGCAGATTATTAATTAAGCAAAAATACACAATTTCAATATCAAAAGAAATAACAAGCGAATGATCTCTTGAAGACTTTAAACAATACAAGATGAACATGAGAATAGCAAGTGAAAATGATAACCTTGATAGATATGCTTAAATCGTCATTCCATGCCATGAAGGTCTTTGGCTACCAGTTCTTGTTTTGGTGTTTGTTGGGTCATGTCCTAAATGAATCTGGTCAATCAGTAAAGAATCCAAAAAACATGAACTTCATAAAATGAGAGATGAAAGGAAGTTACTAACCAAGGAAGGGAGACATTTGGTAGCATGCTTTCTAAGAACTGAAAATCCCCCATGAGTACTCGTGTCTGATGTAGTTAAAACTTTTATGAATGAATGGATGGTAGACCTTGAAAGTTCGGTGGGACTCAAACTAGGGCTTTTAGACTCATGAGGCTGTTTAAAAAATATAAAGTAGTGTACACTTCAGTTAAACGCTATCAACATTAAATAGATCTAGGAGCTAGCTATTTAGGTCTTACATCTTGCTCCAGAATTAAAGTAACTTGAGCATAAACTTCATCAGAGTCTTGCTCGGCCTACACATCAAATAAAGAAGGATAAAAGAATCATTCACCAATGATCTGTTAAAAAGTATCCAACAATGGCAGAAATTACAAATTCCCTAAAATTTGAACAGAAACAAAATATAAAAAAGTTTACCATAAGCTTAAAGTGAGAAACACTACAAAGAATTTTAGATGGAGGATCGAATAAAGGAATCCTCTAATTTAATTCTTGATTTGTGGAAGCCTCCAATTGTATCATAGAAATACGTATAAATCGCACCACAAAAGCATATACGAACAGGATGATACAGACCTAAGAGATATCAGTCCGGATTTCTAATCGCAGTTAGTGTGATATTGGCATCGGCGGCGGAGAGCAGCGATGACAGCAGTCCGATATTAGGAACGACGACAACTTCAATGGTGAAAGAGAACGGCGATGGAGAGCGGGACAGGAGAGGATAAGAAAAGAAGAGAAGAGAAGGAAGAAAAAAAGAAAAAAAAAAGAAGAAAGTGTAATAAGGTTTTATTAGGGTATCTGTAACGGTTTTAGTATAACTGTTACAAATGTACGTATCAGTAAGGGTTTTCGAAAACCATTACTAATACCTCTTATAAAAATTTTTAAATAAATGTATATCAGTAACATTTTTAAGGATAATCGTTAATGATACTCCTTGTGAAGACAAAATGACATAAAAGATATAGTAACGGTTTTCAAAAACCATTACTGATACCTCTTGTGAAAAATTTAAAATGAATGCATATCAGTAACGATTTTAAGGATAACCGTTACTAATACCCCTTGTGAAAAAATTAAAATGAACGCATATCAGTAACGGTTTTAAGGATAACGGTTACTGATACCCCTTAGATATTAGTAACAGTTTTAATATAACCGTTACAAATGTATGTATCAGTAAGGGTTTTCGAAACCGTTACTGATACCTCTTTTGAAAAAATTTAAATGAATGCACATCAGTAACGGTTATCCTTAAAATCGTTACTGATATTCTCATTTTGAAAAAAAAATAAAAACACTAGTGTCTGTAACGGCTATTCCTTATGACCGTTTTTGAAAATCTTTATCAGTAACGGTTTTAAATGGTCGTTACTAATATTTTGATATCAGAAATGAATATATTAAACATGTTACTGATAAAAACTTTCAGTAAGGGCGTTATTGCGCCGTTACTAACATTCTTTACCAAAACCTCATTTTCCACTAGTGTCAAATTTCCAGTTCAAAAATTAATTATGGGTTCAATCAATCTGTTCATTCTGAAAATGGATATATTTCTTGGGACAACAATTGTCCATGGTGTACTTATTGTAACAAAGTTGGTCATTGCTCAGAAAATTATTTCTATAATCTACCGTGCCAAATTTGTAATGTACAAGGACACACTACACTCGGATACTCTCAACTTACATCTTCAACAAATCATATCGTCTTTCTAGCAATAACGTCTATTATTGTTGATCCAACTTGGTATCCTGATTTCGGTGTCAATGATCATATCACATATGATCTAAATAATCTAGAGGTCAATGCTCTTTATAAATGTATAGAAACAGTTAAAGTTAGAAATTGCACACCTTTAATTATTCATAATATTGACAGTTTGGCACCACTAAAATCAGGAGTTCTCAATTCACTCTTTATTTACGAAATATATTACTTGCACCAAAAATCACTAAAAAAATTATTAGTGTTGCGAGATTTTCAACTGATAACAATGTATTTTTTGAATTTCATCTCGATGTTTGTCTTATTAAGGATCGGGACACAAAGACGGTTCTTCTTAAAGGATCACTTAATGACGAACTTTATTGCCTTTAACCTACTCAAAAATTGTTTTCAAATCATTCGGAAAAACAAGTGTTTATTGGTACCCGATCTCCAGCTCATATATGACCCTCACAACTAGAACATTCCTTTATCACTACTACATCCTTAGTCATATCACAATTTAAACTACCACTTTTTGGTAGTAACACTATTCCATTTTGTACATCATGTCAATATGGAAAAGCACACAACTACCTTTTTCGCTTTCTAATTCTACATCTTATGCGCATTTAAACTTAATTCATTCGGAAGTTTGGTGACCTGCTTCTGAATTTTCGTCTAATGATTGACATTAATTCTTACATTTTGTGGATGATTTTAGTTGTTTAAATGGATATATTTTTTAAAGAAAAAGTCGAATATTTTGGATGTGTTTAATCAATTTTCTTCGTCTTGTTGAAAACCTTTTTAGTTGTAAAATCAAAATGCTACAATGAGACTGGGGTGGTGAATATATGAATTTTAAATTATTAACAGATCATCACGCTATTCTACATCGTTTATTTGCTCACATACAAGTGAACAAAACGGTATTGTTGAAAGCAAAATTCGTCATACCGGAAATTGATGTTATATTATTAGTCCATGCTTCTATGTCATTAAATGGATATATCTTTTAAAGAAAAAGTCGAATATTTTAGATCTATTTTGTAGACACTCATTTTTGTTCCCCAAAAATGATAAGAGAAGAATGGGTAATTATTTACTACCACAAAAAAATCTTAAATGACCGAGCATTCTTAAATGACCGGAAGTTACTAAATGATCGACATTGTGCAAAATTCATTCCGCAAATTACATCGTGGAGGGAAGAGACCACCATAAATATAAGATAATGAAGCAGTGCTACAACGAAAAGAGAAAGAGAGAGAAAATAGGAAGAGAAAAAAAAATATATGAGAGAAAAATAATTGTTTGAGAGTTTTTTTTCATTTGTGTGTGTGAGGCTGTTGTTTAAGAGTTTCTTAGCTGTTCAAAAAAGTTCTTATCATTTTAAGAAACACTTAAGTTCACTGTAAGCTTCAACACTCATTTTGTAATATATTAATTTTATCTATAAATTTCTATTTCTATTTGAGTTATTAATTTGAGTTATTTCATTTACGTTTAATTTCTTTAAATTTAAATTGTTAATTGAAATTCACTAATAATGGTTAAAGTTTTTTCTTCTTTTACTTCATTAAATTTATTTATTAACTTAAAATTATTTAAATTTAAATTTTAAGATTAAAAAAAAATTGTTTTCTAGTTTTTGCTCAAGAATGATAATCCAAAAGATTATTCAAAAATATGTTTAAGTTTTATTTAATTTTTGTAAATTTAAATGTCTTTAACCATTTTAAAAAAAACTAAAAAATAAATCGTGAGTTGATTTATTTATAATAATTAATTTGTGAATATAATAAATTTTAATTTCTTTTATTTTTTTAATTTATTTATTTGTGAATTATTATTATTATTACTTATTATATTTAATAAGTAATACAATTGATTTAATATTAATATTTTAGATCGGATAATTTATAAGTGTAAAATATTTTCTAAAAATGGAAAAAAATATTAGGAGTAGTGACTGTTATTTTTAACGGGCATGTGAGATATAGCGTCAAAGCCTTTTTTTATGTGTAATCAAATACCGAACCTTTAAAGAATCTCTTTTTCAAAAGGCGTTATTATTTTACATGCCGATAATTTATTTTTCCAAATTTTATAAGAAAATTTAGGTGCCGACTCTTTATTCACAAATTGGTTTTTAAACAATTCCCAAATTTGATTTAATTTTATTTCAAAATTTTCAAAGAGATATTTATATTTTATATTTATTTTTTAAAAGTGAAAAATTGTTTTTTCGGGGCGGACGTTTTTAAACGCGTACATGTTTAATCAATTTTATTCGTCTTGTTGAAAACTTATTTAGTTGCAAAATCAAAATGTTACAATGAGACTGGGGTGGTGAATACATAAATTTTAAATTATTAACAGATCATCACGGATCATCACGATATTCTACATTGTTTATCTTGTCACATACAAGTGAACAAAACGGTATTGTTGAACGTAAAATTCGTCATACCAAAAATTGGTATTATATTATTAGTTCATGCTTCTATATCACTATATTATTGGACTGAAGCTTTTAAAATAGCTACATATCTAATAAATCGTCTTCCGGTTTAACTATACATCAACGATCACCATTTGAAATTTTATTCAACTCTTAACCCGATTATGGTTTTTTGAGAATTTTGGTTGTTCTTGTTACCTGCTTACACGACCGTATAATCAACATAAGTTTGATTTCCGTACTACTTTTACAGTTTTCTTAGTTATAGTCTGTCTCACAAAGGTTATAAGTGTCTTCATATTCCATCTTGACGTATTTTTGTCTTTCAACGTGTTATATTTGACGAGCTCACTTTTTCATTCAAAAATAATGACGTTGTATAATTGTCTCCTCTCATGATGTTAAATCATCTATTTCTACAAACATACTAAATGTTCCAACTCATAAAAAATTGTCATCGCCACCATCTTCCTCTTCGATCATGCCCACACCTATTATGCTACAAATTCAATAGATATTACCTAATTTGATATTACATCTACTATCTCACTTCCATTACAAACTAACACAACAAATCATGCGTCTACATGTTCTAATCATCATATGATCACTCGAAATAAATCATGTTATATGTCATCATTTTCCCTCATTACTATTTTCTCTAGTACACCTACATGTTTTATTAATACTAATAAAAATCCACAATGGAGACTTGCCATGACAGATGAATACAATGCATTTATTCAAAATAAAATGTGGTCTTTTAATCCTCGTAAATCATTACACAATATTGTTGATTGCAAATAGATTTTCAAACTCAAACACAAATCATATGGGACAATTGATCGTCACAAAACACGTCTCGTAGCTAAAAGTTTCATCAACAACAAGGCATTGATTATGAAGAGACTTTTAGTCCAGTGGACAAACCTACAACTATTCGTATTATTCTAATTTTTTTATCTCGCATCAATGGTTTATACATCAACTAGATATCAGCAATGTGTTTCCTCACGGGTTCTTAAACGAAGAAGTCTACATGTCACAATCGCTTGGTTTTGTGCATCGAGACTTTCCTAATCATGTATGCAAACTTAACAAAGCAATATATGGATTCAAACAGACTCATCGGTCTTGGTACTCCACTCTTAGAAATGCTCTAGTGTCAATTGTTTCATTGAATCAAAATCTGGCATAGCTCTTTTCATATGTCATACATTAACTACATTCACCTATTTTTTAGTATACGTGGATGATATTATTTTTATAGAAATTCTCAATCATTTATCAAAAGAGGTTATTCGTCGCTTAAATATTTTATTTATAGTTAAAAATTTATGTCAAATACACTAATTTCTTGGCATGGAAGCCACACACACAAAGGATGACATGTTCTTATCTCAATCAAAATATGTGGATGACATTTTAACTCGAGCTAATATGCTTCAATCTAAGTTATTACATACTCCAATATTTTCTGATTCTTCTCTCTCTAAACATGATGGAGATCCTTTATAAGATCATTTTCATTATCGGAACATAATTGGAGCTCTATAATACCTCACTCTAACTCGTCTCAAGTTAGCATTCGCAGTTAATCGAGCATGTCAATACATGCAAGTTTTGACTACTTCTCATTGGGTAATAGTAAAACGTATTTTACGATATCTTACACACTCATCGTAATGGGATTTTTCTTTGTTCAACGCCACAACTCACTTTTACCACCTACTCTGATGTTGATTGGGCAGGCTGTCCCTATGACCGTAGATCTACGACTGGCTATTGCACATTTTTTGGCATCAATATTATTTCTTGGAACTCTAAGAAACAACAAGTTGTTGCTCGTTCTAGCACTAAATTTGAATATCGTGCTCTTACACATGCAACTACTGATCTATGTTGGAATCAATCTCTACTTAGCGAACTTTGAGTTTCGCTACATTCATCTCTCATACATTTGTGTGATAATACTGGTGCTGCCTTTTTATCAGCAAATCCAGTATTTCATACTCGCACAAAATATATTGAGATTGATTTTCACTTCATTAGATAAAAAGTCTTTCGTAAATAATTATTCATACAATATATCTCTATTGAATATCAAATTGTTGACATTCTTACTAAAAGGTCTGTAACCTCTCATAGGTTTGCTATTTTAAGTAGAAAACTCTCAGTTTGTGCCTCACCATTTCGTTTGAAAAGGAGGATAAAAGTAACTGATTCCATAACTCAATCAGCTATTAGTTAGAAGATTTTAGTTATCTTTCCTTTTATTAATTAAGCATTTAGTTACAAATCTGCTTTTTATATCAAGAACAAGAATCAACTTGGTCTTCATCTTCAACTCGAGAACACTAAGTTTAGGGAGTCGGAGATTAATAATTCTTAAGCTAGCATATTTATGTCCCCTTTCTCTTCGTGAGCCATAGCAAAGAGGATTATAGCAACCAAATGGCACAACTTCGTTTAAAGGCTTTCATTCCACTCTATGCAATCTCGGAAAACCCATTTTTTTAATATCTCTGTTTGACACTAGATATTTTGGTCTCTACCAAGACTAGTCCTAATTGATAAATATATACAAAGTACTCTTGTGGGTGACCCTCCTAACGCGGTCTTTGAAAAAAGACATGATATACAGGAATCACAAAACAACATGAATTTGCCTCTACAACAGATAGTCATAACCTAAGGAGTACAGTCCTAATATGAAGAGCTGGCCTCCATTTGTCCTTAATACATATTCTGCAAGCTTCATTCCTAGTAACTAGAGCAATTTGTTTCATTCATCCCAGAACAATTGACATTTAAAAGAAAAAAAAAATTAATAAGACATGCATAACATGATAAAAACCTTAGTCAATGTTTGGATCGGTATGTTTTGGTGAGAAATCACAACCTTACAAATGAAAAAATAGGTTATTATCAAGATACCGTCATATTTCAAATAGATAGATAGATATTGGAATCTCATTCAAATGACATTGTGTAAGTAAGGTCATCCAAAGAAAACAGATCAAAACAAGCGGAAACCAATAGAAGAATCAAATAATGAAAGTAACAAGGCAAGCTGCAAAAAGAAAACCTAATAAAAAAAAGGCGAATCAATCAAGCAGAACATCTCTCGAAAAAGCTAGGCCAATTTAATATTAGAAAAGATAGAGATCGAGGAGAAGAAATAGAAAGGTATGATAGATTGAGTTAAAAGGTGCGAATCTTGTAGTGTTTCTAAGCAAATATACACGAATTTTGCTTCTTTTTTTTCTTCTGCAAACAGAATTTGTTTTTATTTTCTAAATAAAGCATTTTTTTTCATTTTAGAATTGAAATGCCCCAACTTGAAAATACCCTATCTTGAAATGGTCTAACTTGAAAATACCCCAACTTATTTTTAAAATTTTTGGAATGGTCCATAAAGGATCAAGACAATTTTAGAATTGAAATGCCCTAACTTGAAAATACAGAAGATTTTTAGAACAAAAACGAAAAGAAACCAACCAAACAAACAAAGTTTAACCCAAAGCTTATTTATTTTATTAAAATTGTTCATGGGATTCTCAACATAAACTATCATTATTAGCAAGCCAGGGTTTAATAAGGGCTCACTCTAAGGAAGGAAGAAAGGAACCACGCAATGCTTCCTTAATTAGATAGAGCCTATGTAGCCTCACCTTATACATAAATAAACATTCAAAAGTAGCAGCAGCAGTGGTGGAAAAACATAAAGGGGGGGGCGAGGAGGTCGGGGATATTTGGTTGGGTTTTCAACCGGTGTTTTGCATGCCTGCGGCAATACCCTTCATGGTCAAGATGAGTGTGTCCTCCAATCCAGGTGCATACTCGCTGGTAGGGTTCAGTGTTACCAGTTCGGCTGCAGACTTGCCCGACTCCAAGTACTCCTTTGAGATGTGAGGCCTCAGATTCACGTGATATGTTGGGTCGCGAATCCTCTTCAGAGTGTAGGCTTGCAGCACGTTTAGAGTCGTGATGTAAGAATGACGAAGACGCAATCTCTGCTTCAGATAAGGGTCTTCATCTAGAAGATCCTTGTGCCCAGCAATCTATAATATATACCAACCACACTTTGGATGTTAATTGAGTATTCAATTCAATTCAATTGTATTGTATGTATATAATGTACCTGGAGCAAGAAGGCCTTTGTTTGTTCATAGTTAGTTATTAAGTTCTGTCCAAAAGACCATAGATCTTCTGAGACAAGTAGTTTGTCGTACAATGCAGCAATACCAGGGTCTCCTTTCGCAAACACCATCTCAACCAAGTCAATTGTCACCCTAAAGAACGGCCAGTCGTTGTACATCTCCTGCAGCATGTGGAGGTTCCTCACGTCTTTCTGAATCGCATACTTGAATGCAGCTCCAAACCCTAGCCAAACCGGCAGATGGAATCGAGTCTGAGTCCAAGCGAAGATCCATGGAATAGCACGCAGAGATTCTATTCCACCGCTTGGCTTTCTTTTCGACGGACGACTCCCGATATTCATTCGCCCGTATTCCAGTTCAGGTGTAGCCTGCACCAAGAATCAAATCAGAAACAAAACTTAACTCATATTCAGAATATTTATTTATTTATTAACAGTTTCTGCTTGACTCACCGATCGGAAATACTCGACGAATCGAGGTTCTTTGAAGACTATGGAACGGTATTCCTCAGTGGCCACAACTGCAATTGCATCCATCAAATCACGCCATTCCGGCTTAGGTGAAACAGGAGGATGCATACCGTGCTCGAGAGTAGCAGCAGTAAACCTCTGAAGTGTTCTGAAACACAAATGCTCTTCCCCGAAGGATTGCTCGATGACCTCACCTTGAACCGTGACACGAAGCGACCCGTGAATTGTGTCTGGAGGTTGAGACAATATGGCAAGGTGAGTGGGCCCACCTCCTCTACCGACAGTCCCACCTCGACCGTGAAACATGGTCAGCTTTACACCGTACTCCTTCGCAACCTTAACAAGCTCCTCTTGAGCCTTGTACAGCTGCCAGGCTGCAGAGAACCGACCGGCATCTTTACCAGAATCCGAGTACCCGATCATAACCTCCTGTTTTCCATTGATCCTGTTTCGATACCAGTCGATCGAGAAGAGTCGAGCGACTGCAGCAGGAGCAGCCATGAGATCGTCCAGCTTTTCAAACAAAGGAACGACCCTCAACGGATGCTTTATATGACATTCCCTTTGCAGAAGCTCGACAGCCAGCACGTCAGAAGGAGACGTAGCCATCGAGATTATATAAGCTCCGAAGCAGTCTGGTGGAAGTTCTGCAAGAACATGGAACGTGTCTAGTACATCGGCTATTTCTTCTGTTTTGGGAAGATCTGAGCCGAACAATGGCCGCTTGCCACTTAGTTCGGACAGAAGCCATTCCTGGCGCTGTTCCTCAGACCATTCCAGATAAGAGCCGATCTCGAGATGCTTTGTTATAGCATCCATCACTTCGGTGTGACGGTCGGATTCTTGTCGAATATCGAGTCTGACAAGCGAGAGACCGAATGTGGAAACTTGTCTCAGGAAATCAAGTAGGCTTCCATCAGCAATCTGGCGATCCCCACAGGCACAGAGAGATTTGTAACAGAGCTCAAGCGGTTCCAAGAACTACAGAACATAAATACAATATAAGAATTAGATCAATTTCATCGACTAAATGAATATCTCATCATCTCAAGTAAATACCTGCTCCACATTAGTGAAAGTGGATTCAACTGGGATCTCAGAAACCCCGTGGGCTAATAAATGGCGAGATCTTTCGCGTGTTTGATATAGCTTATCCCTCACATCACCCAGGATCACACGATAAGGTTCACTTTGAGGAACTTGTTTCCAAAACTCTGTATTGCATATGAAAATATAAGTTTCAATTTTCCAAACTATAAAACAACACTCTTTAGTCTTTTTATAATTGTGTAATTACCTATATAGTGCTTAGCATCTCTCTTTGAGGAGCTATGAAGTAAATCTGATCGAGTGCGAAGCTCGTCACTACAACGCCACATGGACAACTGACAAACAAGAATTTATAATGGATCATTCAGAACATCTTTGAATGGTCGAATGAAGACAGTAAAGATCTTTTTAAGGAACAGAATTCTTTATTCAAACCTCAAACATCAGATCTTCAATCTGTGCATAGTACAAGTTTGCAGCCATCATTCTTGCCAGTAAACAGACGTCCCTTGTGACCTCGGGTGTAACCCGAGGATTACCTGTGCAGATGTCAAAGACAATTTGAACACGAAATCGAAAAGATTAATAATAATTATGTATGGAGAAGGTTCATACCATCTCGGTCACCACCCATCCATGAGGAGAACTGAATAAGTGGGGCATTGTAGGGAACCCTCTCGTTTATTCCAATATTCTTGAGAGCTGTGTCCACACGTCGTAGAAACTTGGGAACCCCTTTCCAGATTGTTTCATGGAAATAACTCATTCCTGCTCTCATTTCATCTTGTGGTGTAGGAGGAGTTCTTCGAATCTCATCTGTTCGGAAAGCAGCTTGAATCTGGATTAAAAATCAAACAAGTGGCATTGTTAACAAGTGATAAAACTCGAAATAATGAATTTGTTGACTGACTTTAAACTTACCTCCCTTTGAAGGGCCTCATCCAGCTCTTGCTTATCATCTGGAGTTATATCTTTGGCATTCAGTTGAGCTAAGCAATCTCGGATCCTATAAAGGAGAAGGAAACACTTGAATCAGCATCCATCATTTTGCATGTATAGATAAGAAGAAAGAAACGATAAATGAAAACTCGAAGAAACGAACCTTCCATGTTTCTGCAGAAGGGATCGACGGACAGATTGAGTGGGGTGAGCTGTAAAAACCAGATCTACAGTTTGGTTTTTCAAAGCATCAAAAACCTCTTCAGGGGTCTTCTTTAGCTCCCCAACAAGCCTTTTCAGTGTCTCTTCAATATCAGATTCAGTTGTTGCAGAGCTCTCATCTCTGAAACCACCTTTCTTCAACTTCTTGATCCGACGACGGTAAGCGATTTGAACCTCTTCAGCCAAGTTGGCCAAATTAAGCATGTGAGAGAATGCCTTTGAAACAACTATCAAATCCCCTGGATCCAAAGTATTCATCACATTTCCAAGCTCCTCAAGCTTCTGAGGGTTGTGTTTCCCTTCATACTCGGAAGATAGTTCATAGCATTCTTGAACCTATCAAATGATGAATAATGAAGCAAAACGATGAACACATGCAGAATCAGTTGATCTATCACTATCACTATCACTCAAGTCCACCATGGACCGATTCATTTACTTGATATATAATAATAAATAAACAATCAACCAGTCGAAAACTAACTATGAAGTCAAAGGTCCAGAAGACGAAAAATACTTGAGAGTCTATGTTTTCTGTAAACAAACCCTAGCAAACTGTCTAATAGTTGAATCTGATAATCTCCATATAAATTAACATCTAAATAATGAAAAACACAAAGACGATCTTACAGTCTCCTTCAGATCTTCTCCATGCAAGTCTTGAAGAATATCTAGAAACCGATCCAACAACAGAGCATCATATTCCACAAGCTTATCATCCTCAGAAACCTTCGCTGGAACCAGTTGCCTCAACTGCGCGTCAATCGATGCCAATTTCACCAAGCTCCGATTCGCCATTCTCAGATTCAGCTTAGTAACTATAAAAACAAAAGATTAATACTATGAAATCAACTTCCAATCGCGGAATACAAGATCGGAAGATTAAAACGCGAAACAAAGTAAAAACATCGATCGTATTTTGATATAATGCGGATGAATGGATTTGAAAAGGTTGATTGTTGTTCATTTTGATTGCATTTAGTGATAGTGCCATTACCTGAACCTGATTCTTGGTAGGGTATATTCGATTCGATCTAATGAACTGAGAGGAATCAATCGAGAGAGAGGGGGTTACACTTATAAGAGAGACTGGCAAACTGCTGGTATATATAGAAGAGAGAGAGAAGGCTGGTTTTACTTATCAAAAAAAACGCCTTATTTTCAACGGAGAATCCATTTCCGTCACGGTGACGGCACCATCATGTTTAAATTTAACGGCTGTTAGAAGAGAAGGATATCCCCTCAGAGATGCTTTGGGGTGTCTCTTGAGTCAACCATAGAGCTAAGAAGCTAGACAATTCTTCTACATTCATCTTAGGCCTGGTTTGATTTCAAAAACAAACCAATAATATTACCTCAATTTTTAATTGGTAGAATTTTCAATATTTTCTCTTCGACCTCACAATTTATGGATCCTTATTTTTTAAATTATACCAAACGAACTTTTATCAAGTAACTACTTAGTTAATTTATTATTATTTATTTGACATTTATAAATAAATTAAATAATTATATTCACTCACTTAATTACCGAATTCACTTAATTACTGAAGATTTTGACTAGAGGTGAACATTAACCGGATTAATCCAAAATTCATTTTTAATCCATAATACTAATTTGAGTTAGCTATTTTGGATTAGATTAAATTTAGATTTGATTAGATTAGAATTGCTATTAAATTATTTAAATAATAATATTTATGATTATTTAAATAAAAAAAATTAAATTTTTTTCTAAATTTTAACTCAATATAATAATTTTTTTTCATCATTTAGGTATGTAGACAAAAAAAAAATAATTCCATATAGGTGAGATTTAAAAAAAAGGAAAAGAAAATATTATATAAATAAACAAAATTAATTATATTTTAACTAATCTTTAAGTGATTTTAAAAGATATTGTGAATTAAACATTAATTAGTAAAATAAATAAATTTATTTAAGTACGTAATTAGATAAGAGAAATATTAAATTGAATTATTCAAATCATACTTAATCGAAATTCAATCTGTATTAATTAATATAATTGTTTGAATTACATGTTGAATAAATATAATTTAGACTTAACAAGGATGGTGTAAAATGAATTGAATTTAACTATTTTTTCCACCTTAATTTTGACTATCGAATTTAAGAGAATAGACGATCAAAACTCTTAATTTACTACAATTATGTATTTAAATGAGTGACATAAATCTTTTAATATAAATATCTTATTTTTAAGAAGTCCTAAATTTTAATATTTAAAAATCTGATCTCATTTAACCTCTAGTAAATAGCCTCAATAAATATAGGTCAAATAATCTTCAACCCGTTTATTTCCTTCCACTCCAGTCCAGATCCTACCTAAAGTTGTATTATTATTCCATTTCATTTTTATCTTATTTCTCTTTACAAAAGCTAATATTCTTAATCTTTATCAAATTCCAATCTAACCCACCATACTAAACAAATATAATTTCAATTAATTTATTATTGAGTTCAACAAAATATATATATATATATATATATATAATAATAATAATAAAATAAAAAACCATAAAATATTAAAATAAGAACACACACTGCAGGTCATCTGACATATATTTTTTTAATATTGCAATTTAATAGTTAATCATTGTTTTAGTGTTAAAATTTATATTAATAAGTTTGTAATAGATTTGTAAAATTATAAATATTGTTCATTTATTAACTTAATACCTTGCTTAAATTTAGGTAGAATAATGTAATAAAAATAAACATTATTCAAAAAATATATATATATAACACATAAATTGTATCTTGTTATTTATTGAATAATTAAAAGAGAAATGATAGAGAGGGAAATATATTAATAAAAAAGTGTAAGAAATGATATGTCATCCCTTGATTTTATTAAAAATCTAAAATTTCTCTCCTATTAGATTTTTAGTCTTATACTTTTTGTTAATATATTTATTGCTCTCCATTATTACTCTAATTAAAATATGTATGTATATTAATTAACAGAAAAAAATTAATAGTATATTTCATTATCTAGAAAAAAAATATATATTATTCTGGTGACTGAAATGATATGTGAGATTTAGTTTACAAAGCAAGAATCGTGTATGTTGATCTATTAATTTTAATATTTAAAGGAATGTAAAATTGTTTATTTGGGAGAACTCAATAGTATAATTGACTAACATTTTGGCTGGTTTGATCTAGTTAATTTTTTAATATTATTCAGTGATATGATTTGAATCATCTGATTTTTTTAATTATTTTTTAAAATATTATTTAACAATCAATTATTATATATTTTTTTAATTAAAGAGAATTGTGATTCCTCTTTAATTCATAGCATTTCAATTTTGTGTTCTAGTGAGTTTTTGTTATAAATATATTTAAATGATATTAATATTTAATTGATGGATTAGTATTAATATAAAATAACGAGAATGAATTTTTTTGTTTTTACTAGTCTTACTTATTTTTTATTATAATACATTTTTTTAAGAAAACATTATTTCAATTTTTCCAAGAAAAATGTTGGACTTGATTTAATCAGTGAATAAATATCAACTGTTTTTTACAATATGCAAGTTAATATAACTAACCCATCAAATAAATATTGACCACCTCTTACTCATTGACCCATTTGGAAGGATTGAGTTTGAAAAAAATATATATTTTTTAAATTTCTTTAAAAATTATATATATTTTTAAATATCATATATGAATATTGTTTTAAATAAAATAATATTTTGAAATATACTTTAATTAGATATATATTAACATAATTTAATAACAATTATATATTCAAACTCGGTTTTATTCTATCCGATTCATTATTAATTTATAATTATACCATTTAAAAATAGAAATATATCATTCTTTTTTTTTATAGTTAACAAAATTTTTATAAATTTGTGAAACTTTAATTACCTAGATACTAGAAATCCTTAATGTGACATATACATTATTTCCTTTTCCTCCTCCCCTCCAATAATACATTGTCACTAGATATTTCTAACAAAATCTAACTTTATTAATATTTTTTGGAATTTTTTTAATAAAAAAAATCTGTTAATAAATAACAAATCTCATATATACTAAGTGTAGACAATTTATTTTTACAATATACATAAAGGATTTTCCTTTTCCAATCGAAAAAATATCCCAAATTAATTATTTCAATCTTATATATAAGATTTTATACATAAAGGATTTTCCTTTTCCAATAGAAAAATTAGATACTCAATTAATTATTTCAATCTTATCTTATAGGATTTTTCCTTTTCCAACAATCGGGTCCCTCAATAATTTTATTTTGTAAATTATTTTTTAAACAAATAAACATAGTAGATTAATTAAAAGTAAATGTGTAAGGAAACATCCTTATTTTCCTCAAAGATTTTTTTGTTGTGTATTGTAGCGTTAGTGGGATATATAATTTATAGTTGAAAATAGAGATGGGATCATAATTATATAATCTTTAGATTAAAGTTTAATTGGAATCTGACTCCATACATTTAATATTGTGCTTTATCTTTCAATTATATTAAATTTCACTTTTATATTGTGATTAAAGATATATGGTTGTAGGTATGTAACAATTATGGAATATAAATGATTCTTTTATAATATAATAATTAGTATAATTTTGTTTTTGATTAAATTTATTTTATGTTAATTATATTCCAATTAAATATTATTGGTCCTTTTGATGCCTAACGTACGTAATTAATTGGTGGAGGGCTCATCTTATATCTTATGCATGGGCATTTGCCTAACTCATTACTTTTCAAGCTAACTTAATTCAAATAATTAATTAGTTATAAGATATTTAAAAAATATTTAGTTATTAAATAAAAATTAGAATAGTTTACACAAATAATTAAGATAATAATAAAAGGGGATTACATCCCTTGGAACTTGTTTGAACTTGGAACTTAATTCAAATTTTGGGAATATTTGAATGATTAACTAAGGTTGTTTATGAAAAATTAATTAATTAAGATTATTTTGAAAAAAAGTCTTAAATTTATAATAATTTCAAAAAGGAATATAATTTGGAGAGGGATTTTAGATGAACGAATTAAAAGAAATAACTTGACATAATCGTTTGACAAAAAATAAAATCTCCAAGTTAAAAATCAAGCTTATCACTTAAGTTACATAATAAAATACAAATATATATATATTTTAATTAATAATTTAAACTATGAAATTGATGAAAGTTTAAATTTTTTAAATGTTTTATAAGATTATTTATCATTTTAATAATAAAGACAATTATTTCTTTTAATTATAACACAAAGCTTATCACTTAAGTTACATAATAAAATACAAATATATATTTTAATTAATAATTTAAACTATGAAATTGATGAAAGTTTAATTTTAATAATAAAAACAATTAATTCATTTCATTAAAACATACTTCCTAATACCCCTACCAAAATACAATACTATAGAAATCCTTATAATCTGTTCAAGATAGATAATATATTAAATATTATATTATTGAAATCAACATAATATATCAATAATCTTAGAAGGAAAAAAAGGATTGGGTTAGTGTTTTATTATTAAATTTTGAACTAACACCTGTTTGTTTGCTTTTGAGAAAATTGGAAAGTACATTTATTAAAGTTGACGAACATTTAAAAAATATTTTTAAAGTATAAAAGTGTATATTGTTTTTCTCATATATTATTATTATTATTATATATTGGTGGTCGGCATAGAGAAAGATGCGTGATGATAAAGCATGGTCCAGGTAGCACCGTAACAGACATATATAAATATTATATTATGTGTATAACATATTATTTTGTTTTGTTTTATTTTATTGATTTCATAATATTCTTGCAATCATAGTTCAATATATTTTGTATCATATTATTATCATTTTTAAATTGTGATGTCCTCTAATTAACACTTTATAATCGTGAGTATTGCGTATTCATTGAGATAAAGGACGATTTTTTTATTTTTTTACTATTGCAAAATAAATATATACTTTTTCTAAAGTTGAAATACATTAAGTTAATTAAATATAAATTAATTATTATTATTTTTTTATTTATTTTTTTTGTATGAATGAATAAATGTTATACAAATGGTTGAAAGACCTTAATAATATAATAATTAAAAAATTACAACAATTATAATATTTATTTAAAATAATATAGAAGTAAAAATTGAATTCATAACCATAGGCCTGGTTCAGATTTGGGTTTTCCAAATAACCCAACCAAATCAATTATCACTCCACTCCACCTCTCATTCTTCAAATCAATAAAATCATTAACCAAAATACTAAAATACCCTTTATTTTAAATTATAATTATTTATTTTATTTATATATATCATACCCTTTAAGTTTTTTTTTATCAAAAAAAACATTATTATTTTCTCAAAATCATCACCTGAACCGAATAAGCCCAAAGGTTGAGTTGAGCTCAAATACCCTCCTCTCTCTCTTATTAAAAATGTAATATAATCTCTTAATTTTTAAATTTTTAAAATTTAAAATTTAATTAGTTATTTAATTTTTTAATTAAAAAAGTAGGTAAAACTTACTCTAATATATACGTTTTATTCATAAATCATAACTTTTTTATTATTATTATTATTATTATTATTATCCTAGATCCATCCCTATTCACTATAACTATATAATGGATTAATAATAAGTGTAATATTTTATTTATTTTAGAAACTTGTTTACTATTCTTTATTTTAAATTTTATCTTTTTGTCATTATTTTCTCTCTTTTATTTAAATAAATATACTTAAAAAATAAATATATTTTTATTTTATTTTAGTAAATAAACTTTATTAAAAAATATTTTTTTTATTCATTGCTATAGTTGTATATTTCATTATTTAAATTCATTATTGTGTTTAATTAGACTTTTGACTTAATTATTATTCTTACAAATAATATATTTTTACAAAGAAAATAAATAAAATTTTAAAATCACTATGTAATGACGTCAACGATCATGATTTTAAGAGACAAATAAGTGGAATAGCACGTTACATACACTTTGACTTATATATAGTTTAATAGTTGTAAGTGAAATAATACTTATCATAATTAATAATACAATTTAAATGAATTATTGGAATGCGACTAATTAATGATTATTAAAATTTTAGTCCAATGGCGTGACAAGAATCAACCTTCCCATGCTTATAATAACAGGCCTGTTTGATTACAACTAAAATTAAAAAACTAAAAATATTCTTAATAGAAAATATTTAATTATTAACTAATTTTTTTATATGAACTGTGCTAATAAGTTAACTTAAATAATATTTTACAATATTATTCTACTAAAATTTAAATAAATTAATTTTTTTTATTATATTATAATTATTATAATATTTTTTTAATTTTTATTTTCTTGAGTATATAAGCATAGCAACCCATAACTCTCAACAAGGTGTCACAAGGTGTCCTTTGGTAATAAAATATATAATCACTGAGGCATAATCAAACAAAATTAAACGTTATTCGAATTATTAACTAAAATATTAAAATATTTTATATTTTATTTATATATATAAATATCTTTTTAAGTTTTTTTATCAAAATTAATCTTTATCTACTCAAAATCATCACAAATCATTATTTTTTTTTTCATCTAAATTATTCAAATAATCCAATCTGAATAGAGTGTATTATATTTTTGACTTTTCAAGTAATATTTTTCTTATTTTAATCAAATAAATAAATATTTATTTATTTATTAATAGTCATATGGAATATTCTATTTACTTGGCATTGCTGCCGTAATATTTGAAAATCACTCTTCCTTATCAAACTTGCTTTGTTTGACTTTTATGACAATATATTTATATCAGATCAAGTACTCCACTTATTAGATTAATCAGGATCCACTTATCACTCCATACGGCAAAACCTAGATTGAATAATGGTGATAACTTAATAATTATTGTAAATTACAACATGGGCGTGTTTCGTTTGGCCGTTTTTTTACCTTTTATTTTTCAAATTGCATATATTTACAAATATTAAATATTTTGACTATAGTTTTCAGTTTTTTTAGACTTTTTATATACTTCTCATTTTTCTTATTGTTAGTTGAATAGGAGGACCGCAACCTATTTCTTCCTTTTGCTAACGAGAGTTGAAATTGCAATAAATTTAAAGTCATTTGTATTCTTTTTTAATGCTAAATATAACGAATTGTGCAAGATATTCACCTACACCATCAAGCTGGAAACCGAAAAAAATACTCCCAAACTTGGCCAGAAAATTTTATACACGTTTTAGCTGAAGGAAAGTTTTAAGGCTTCATCGGATTGGATTTATTTAATTAAACTTGGTTGTTATAAAAATTTTTAAAACTGATTGTTTTATATAAAAAAAATAAAATAAACAACAAATATAGAGCACCAGTGGTCTAGTGGTAGAATAGTACCCTGCCACAGTACAGACCCGGGTTCAATTCCTTGGCTGGTGCAATAATAATATTTTTTTTTTTTGGACAGTTTTCAAGAAAATAAATAGTCATGTAATTTTTGGGGGAATTTGATCAAATAACCCTCAAGTTATTAACGGTGAAAATTTGATAACATTTTTAATTAAAAAAATTTAAACTTGCATTATTAAAACGTCATGCGTTCATCAAATTTGGTGTTAAATTAAATAATATAAAGTTTTATTAGCCTAGTATGTTAAATGTTATACTTGTTTTTGTTAGGTTGCGAGTGAAACATACATATATCATTTTTAATTTTATTTTTAACCGTTTTAAGTTTATGAGCGGGTCAACCCATAATCCGACACAAATATCCATTTATCCAAATTAATCACAACTCTCGACTCGACAATTCAGACACTTTAAAAATTAAGCATCATTATACAGTAGAAACTCGATAAATTAATAATCGATTATTTAATAAACTCTCTAAGATAATATTTTTGGCCGGTCCCGACTCGGGGATAGGGTGCTAAATTAATTATTTGCTAAAATTATAAGATAATACATTTTTGATAATTTCTTTAGACCCTATATAAAATATAAATTAATAATTCCTCCATGCCCTCCATTTCAACAGATCCACTCTCTCCAAAACGCCGAAATTTTTTAATTCCATATCTTGCTTTAAACTTTCCAAGCCAACCAATAGAAAAGGTAAAGTCTGGAGCATCAACTGGATACATATTTTTCATGAACTTTTTCGCCTTCTCGATGATTAGTTCACCCGTCATATTCACATGTTCTTGATATTGAAAAATCCATTCATAGAAATATTTTCTAGGTCAGGAAATTTTGCAATTTGTGTCGCTTAACATCGCCTCTTTCAGGATCAAGTGAGAGATACTCTAAAGACCGCTTAACAATATTCGATATTTTCGCTCGACTCACCTGCAAACCATAGTTACTATGAACCCATTCTTGCAATTGCTTTTGAGTGAGACTTGGATTATCCTTGTTGTGTTTGCATAATGCTCTTCGAATCTCGTTTGTCATTCTGTCATTGTTTTAAGATGGGAAACCATGTTGTGTGTATGATTTGTTTGTGTTAACCTACAGTATTTTGATCTTGTTTATATAAAAAATATTTTTAATGTCCATAAAATAATACATTAAACACAAGAAGTATAATAAGGTGGGAGATTGAAAGTTTCTTTCAAATTGGGCCATTCATTTGATATACAGTACATGCATTGTATACAATAATTAAGTGGAAGCTTAAAGGTGTTTGTAAACTAAGTATTTTACTATAAATTAATAAAATATTAATTAATATATAAATTAATAATTATTAATTTATCGATTAATTAATAAATTTTGGTCATCCCAAGTGTATTATTTTATAGAGTTTCTATTGTATATATAAAAAGAGATTAACTGTCGACCCGACAATCCGAACATTTTGAAAATTAAGCATCATTATACACAGGGGCGGAGCCAGGATGAAAAATTACCTGGGGCTGACTCCAACTTGCATATCAGATTTAACTTTCTATGTTCCGCTTTTTTTTCAATAAAATTTCCACGATTATTAAAAGATGGAAACTCGTCATGCCCTCTCAATGCACACGTTTGCAAAGTGAGTCACCAAGTGCTTTCAATAGTTGCTGTAAACCGTAATCTGTTATTTTGTTTTTCATCTAAAGACTGTGCATTTAGTACTTTGTCAATATGACAAGGATATTCATTAGATTATCAAGATATTCAGCTACCCTATTATGTGGTGAAATATTATATCCTATATGCATAACAAAAGAGCATATATCCTCATCATTAACTCGCTTTCAATATTGTAAATGTAGGTTTTTGGGGTTGCTTATGTTAAAATAAGAAACATGGGAAACAAGAAGCAGCATCTTTCAAATGAGAGTATTCTAACCAAGTAAATTTCTTAAACTAATGACTTTGGAACCGTCGATTTTGATTTCCAAATTTGGTCGGCGGGTACTCATCCTTAATATGTTGATATGACCTCATCTTGATATAAGCTCGTCTAATTTTATCCCTTTGATTAAAATGATATTTTCATATCGAAATACGTAATGTTGGATCAAGTTTAAGAGAATTTACATCAACATCAATTTTAGGAGATTTGTTAAGTTCTTGAGTAGAGATCAAATTCTTTATTTTAACTTTTTATTAATATTAATTTATATTTTCTTATAAATTTTTAAAATAGTTTAAAATTAAGAAATATAAAACACTATTATTATTATTTTTATATTTTACTTTTATAAATAATTAGTATTATTAATTATATTGAAATAAATAAAAAATAATGTATAATTATTATATAAATATAATTTTAAAATAAATAATATTATTATAAGATTTACAAAATATAATAAGTTTGGTGAGGCCAGGGTTTGATCAGGTAGCCAACTGGGCTATGACTCACATATGAAACAAATATATAAAAAATTTCTTTTAGGAATTTAATTTAGGTGGGGCTGGAGCCCACCCTAGCCCATGGGTGGCTCCGCCCCTGATTATACATTATATATATATATATATATTAGTTAGTTAAAAAGTAGAACTTATACTCGACAATCCAGACACTTTGAAAATTAAACATTATTATTATTATTATATATATATATATTAGTTAGTTAAAAAGTTAAATTTTTATTGTTAAAACGTCCCGCGTTTATCAAAATAGAACTTATACTCAACCATCCGGACACTTTGAAAATTAAACATCATTATATATACATATTAGTCAGTTAAAAAGTTGAACTTTTATTGTTAAAACGTCTCGTGTTCAACAATATATATATATACATTAGTTAGTTAAAAAGTAGAACTTATACTCGGCAATCCGGACTCTTTGAAAATTAAACATCATTATATATATATATTAATTAGTTAGTTAAAAAGCCAAACTTTTATTATTAAAACGTCTCGCGTTCATCAAATTTGGTGTTGAATTTAAAATATAAAGTCTTATTAGCATAGTTGATTAAAGTGTTATAATTGTTTTGTTAGGTTGTGAGTTCGAAACATAGATATATCATTTTTAATTTTATTTTTAACCATTTAAAGTTTATGGACGGGTCAACCCACAATTTGACCCAAGTATCCATTTATCCAAATTAACCACAACTCTAGAACTAGGGGTGTTCAACCGGCCGGTTAACCAGTTAAACGGTTCCGATTAATACCGGTTTTGCTTTTATTTTACAAACCGGTTAACCGGCCGTTAATGGTATCGGTTTTACCGGTTCTAGTTCTACCGATTTTGGTCGGTTCTTGCCGGTTAACCGGGTTTAACTAGGAACCGATAATTCATTTTTTTTAATTAAGTAATAAATTTATAAAATATATTTTTTTAAATTATTGTTTGCAGTTTTTCTATTATACTATTCTTCATCCTTTTTTTTGTCTCTATTATAATATATTATATTATTATTATAATATAATAAATATATTATAATAATATATTTTATTGATATATTTAATAATATGTTATAATATATAATTTTATTGTAACAATATAATATATTTTATAGTTATTCTGTTAGGTTTTATATGTTCCTTTAGAAAATTCAACTCATTATGTCGATTAGTCTTTGACCAACCAAGTATAAGCGAATATGAATATGATAGAATCCCCTTCTCAACCGATAAAACGGGAAGTAAAATCGGTAAATTATAATTTATAACTTTGATTTCAGGTGTTTCCGTATTGGGCGTGTTGGAGAGAAAGTTAAAACATAAAGTGAAGGTTGAACTTTGAAGACATCAAATTTTAATTTGCTTAACTATTTTGATTTTGTTAATTTATAATCCTAAAAACAATTTTACATATTTTAATGAAATTATTTAAATTTGTTTTTAATTTATTTTTGTAAAATTTTATATAGATTATAATATTTTTAAAAATTATTCTATAAAAATTATTTATAAAATAACTAATACAAATTATAATACAAATTATAAAATATAAAAATATATAATTAAATTATTACCGGTTTACCGGTTAAACCATTAGAAAAATAAGGAAACCGAAAACCGAACCGTTTGACCGGTAAAAAACCGATTAACCGGAACCGCTAGAACCGGTTAACCAATAAACCGTTAAAATGAAACCGGTTAACTATCGGTTCAGTTGGATTACCGGTTTTCCAGTTTTTTTGCACAACCCTATCTAGACTTGACAATCCTGACATTTTGAAAATTAAACATCATTACTTATATATATATATATATATATATATATATATATATATATATATATATATATAACAAGCCCAGATAATTTTTTTACAAAAATGACCTTTTACCCCTATCAAAAGTCTAAATTACCCTCCCTTAATGACTTTTTTCTTCTTTCTTTTCTTCTCTTATACTCTCTTCTTTCTCTCTTCTTCTCCCTCAGCGCAACGAGGGGACGAGTCGCTATCGGCCTCCGATGTCTCTGTCGGACGTTTGCTATCCCCTGAAGTCGTCTAAGCAAAACATCTACGTACAACTATAGTAAAGGATCTCCCCGACGACTCCATCAAACTAGATCTCCAACACCGAATCAATCAATGAGTAAGTTAGATATTGCTTTGTTTTAGCTGAAAACACTTGTTATTAATCAATTAGGATCGCAATCTGCATTTTTCCCCTGCACAAACTGCATTTTGCGCCGATACAAAGTGTAGTTAGTCTGCGCAAACGTTTTACATTTCTAATAGATAACCAAGGAATTCAATGATTATTTGAAGGAAGAAGATCATCTAAACAATTTCTTAACTCATGTATGACAGGAATTCCGGTTGATCGATAAGGGAGAACTTGCACTTTTATATGAACTGGTTGAATCCATCTTGCAACTATAGATGAGAGTATTTATAAAACCTCTTCAATCTTGTTTTCATTTTGGTTTGCATTTCTGGCAAAGGCACCTCTAGTTCTCTTATTTCTTCTTCGTGGGTTTTGAAATTCTTTGTTTTCAGGATAAACTATTTTTTGACCAGTTTTGGTGTGATTAAAGTTAGTTTAACAATAATATTCTTGATTAATGATTTTTTTATATTACCCTTTCATATCTATTATAAATTAAGGGTTTGTTTGATTTTGATTAATTAGATTAAATCTAAATAAAAAATCCCCCAATAACTTGAATCTAATAGGAAAAAGGAATTTGGACATAAACTTTGTTATTAATAAGGAAAACAATGTGCTTTCTCCTACAATACAAATGAACCAAAAAGAGAAGAAGTTATAGATATAATAGATGAATAATTCTAAGCAAATGGTTTGTCAATCAATATATGGCTCAATCAGTCTCATCAAACCAATCAGTTCTCTTTTTATGGTCCTCTTTTATATGCACTTAGTTTATCCAGTCATCCAGCCAACTCTTCCATGTTCATTGAGAATTCTCGATAAAAAATAATTTCCAAAACGAGTGTATTCTTACACTGTCGTTGAATGGAGAGCAAGGTAAAGACCTCCATTATCTCTCATTTTCGAAACAAATATCTCTCCAACTTCTTCTATTTGTTTTGAATACTTTAGTGCTCATTAGTTTGCATGACATCAGAGCTTTTGTATGGAGCTCAGGAGTCCATTGTTGGCAAGTCGAGAATCTGTGTGAGTAAAATACATCACTTTGTATTGCTTCAAAAGTGGGAGGATCTCTGTTTTATTAACAACATAAATGTTTGTATATTTATTTACAATTGATCACCAAATACGAACAATGCAATTAAATACGAACCTTAGACCAAAATATCAGTGTCTTCGTGAGGCTCGATTTCAAAATGCAGTTTGCACAAGCACAAAATTTAGTTTGCAATCCCAATTGATTAATAATTTGACAACCCTTCTTCTAATAAGGAAATAAATTTCATCAATCTCTTGCGCAATAGAAAAATTTATTAAGCACAATATACATACTGACAGCAAAATGCAATTTGCGCAGTTAGTCTTCGCAAATGCAGTTAGTTTGCGCCGATACAATGTGCGCAAACTGTAATTTGCGTCGATGCAAAGTGCAATTTGCACCGAATTAAAGTTTGCGCAGATGCCAAGTGTGTAAAGTATATTTTGCGCCGACGCAAATTGCACTTTGCGCCGATGCAAAGTAAAGTGTAACTTGGAATTTGCGCCGACGTAATATACAGGTTCACACCATTTCAAATCTTTCAGCATTTACAAAAAAACAATTCTTCATCTAAATCTTTAAAACCCTAAAACTTAAACCCTAAAAACTTAAAACCGTGCACGGCAAGAGGAAACAACGAAAAAACAAAAACTCACTTGAATACCAGACATCGTCGGCTGAAATGATGAATGGGTCGTCGGGGGAGGCGTTCTGGCGTCGCTGGGAGTTGCTGAGAGTTGCTTGGGGAGTAGTTGATTGGGGCGTTGATCGGATCACAATCGGGGAGAAGAAGATTGAAAGAAGAGATTGAAGAGCCAACAATAGGGAGGGAGAAACTGAAATGAAGTAATGGGGAGAACGGAAAAGAAGAAGAAATATAATAAGGGCATTTTTGTCTTTTGCTAGGGACAAAAAGTTAATTGTACAAATAACATTGGAGGCCTGTTATTTTTTAAAACAATCCTATTACGAAGAGTCATCGAGAGTCATTTCGTCAACTTCCCCAATTTTTTTCATTGTGTTTAAATCATTTTTTTTTTATTTTTAATATAATTGAACATTTTTTTCAAACAAAAAGAAGAAAGTATTTTAGTTTATTAATACTGTCATACAAATTATGAAATCCTTTATGAAAAGTTGGCCCAATAGTAATGCAATTTATGCATTGTATAACATAAGATCCTACCTTAAAAGATCTTTGAAAGAAATTAAAATACCAGTACTAATAAAAAGAATAACTGAATAACTAAACTAAATTATTTTTTAAAATTTTATACTTAGCTATTATACATCTCTATAACATTTTAAAATATATTAAAAATAATAAAATAATAAAAGTTGCATATAAACCATTAGGCCGGGCCTCGTTATGAACCAACTACTGAAAATTTAAATGTTTTTTTATATAAATAATTAATCAATTTAAATTTTATGTTACCATATTATATTAATTTGAAAATCTTGATTTTAACAGTTTTCATCTTGGTTGGGCCGGAAAACAAATGACTTTTGAGGGGCTGAAATGGGGCAAGGAATAGGGAAATTTGATGAAATAACCCTCATAATAGGGTTATTACCGTATATAGCATGCCTTTATTAATTTTTTTATTTTTAACCTTTTGCCAAGGCAAAATGTCACTTTTGCCCTTTATTTAAAAAAAAAAAATTGATTTTATTTTTCTTTTCCCTTTCCTTCTCATTTCCCTCCCTATCTCTCTTTTCAACTTCCCCTACCCCCGACCGATGACGACGAAGCTGAAGGAACCAACGCCAACGCCACCGTCATCTTCTTCTTCTTCTCCTCTCCCCCGACGACGAAGTCGAAAGAACCAACGAAGCAACTCAGAACGAAGCCGCCATCATCTTCTTCTTCTTCTTCTCCTCTCCCACGACGACTATCCGGCCCCCGACGACGGAAAAAAGCAGAACGAACGAAGGTTGAGGTTGAAGGTGAGTTTTCTCCGAAGCAACGAACGAAGGTTGAAAATGCATATGTCGAATGTTGTTGCAGGCTGTCGCAGACGAATGCGCATCTGTCGCAGACGAATGCGCATCTGTCGCAGACGAATGCGCATCTGTCGCAGACGAATGCGCATCTGTCGCAGACGAATGCGCATCTGTCGCAGACGACAGATGTGCATCTGTCGCAGACAGATGTGCATCTGTCGCAGACGACAGATGTGCATTCGTCTGCGACAGATGCGCATTCGTCTGCGACAGATGCGCATTCGTCTGCGACAACCTGCAACAACTTTCGACAGATGCGTTTTAAACCCAAAACGATTCAGTCAGCCAATAAACTTAAACCTAAACCTAAACCCAAACACTAAACACTAAAACCATAAACTATTCTTCCATTTCAACCTTCGTTGCTTCGTTCGTTCGTTGCTTAGTTGGTTCATTCGGCTTCGTCGTCGGAGGAGAGGAGAAGAAGAAGATGATGATGATGGTCGTTTGTTGCTTCCTGTTTCGAAAATATGAAAAGAGGAGAGGGGCTCCGGGAGAGAAAACGGAAGGGGAAGGAAAGGGAAGGAAAGAGAAGAGAAGGAAAGAGGAGGAAAGAGGAAAGAGGAAAGAGGAGGAAAGAGGAAAGAGAAAAGAGAAAAGAGAAAAGAGAAAATGTTATTTTTTTAATTTAGGGGCAAAAGGGTCTTTTCCCATTGACAAAAGGCTAAATTTTAAAAAATTATCTAGTCTATGTTAAACTTGGAAATAACCCTTTTATGAGGGTTATTTCGTCAAATTTCCCCAAGGAATATCCTCGACAATATGGGCTGGGCTTATCCAGGAACCATAAAGGCCCATGAACTTATTAATTTTGGTGCCCAAGTCCAATCACAAATGACAGAAAATAATTAGACTTTTTTTAGTATTATTACAAAATTTGTTAGTGGAAAAAAATATTCTGACCTATATATAGACTTTACTATGCATGTCTGCAAAAGAATGGTAAATTTATTTAATTATTTATATATATAGATAAAAAAGACTCGTAAAGAATTTTGTTGCTTGAATATTATGTAGGGTTATTTGGAGGCATGTGCCCAAACTTTTGACTAATTTCCTTAGTAGGGGACAAAGTGTAAATGCAAATGTACGGATCAATGAAATTAATTCCAGTCAAGGGTGCCTAACATTCTAACTTTAGTTATATAATAAACTTTTTAAAAAAAATAAAATCAAAATTTATCTTTGTCAAATAATTCTTTATTCTTCATAACTAGTGTTTAGGTAAAAATTTGTTATACATATTAATTATTTAAGAAAAAAATTACTATAACAATTCGTAGTCCCGTAATATCTCGATTTAAAATGAATAAAAATTAAATTTGAAACTAAACTCCTTTTAAAGAAGTAATATATTATTCTTAAAAATTCCTTCTTTGAGAGGTTCTGGGTTTGAGCCTATCAGGCGACGAGTTCTGGGCATGATTAAATAATTAAGGCGACGAGTTCTGGGCATGATTAAATAATTAATTATGTTTGCGGGTTATGTGTTTAACCCTTTGTGATCATAATTTTTTTAAATAATTATGATCTCCATTCAAATGATCATTTTTAGTTTATTTTTAAGATATTAATAAGATCTTAAAATAATGACTTAACTTTAACTTTATTATTATAAGTTATCTTATTTGATTTCAAATGATGTTTTATTTTTTATGATTTTGAAATTCATAGTTCAAAATTGAAACAAAGTGGGGATGTGAAATGGTGGAAACATTGAACTATTTCTAGAATGTACTCAATGATAATGGACATAAACCTTTGAATTTAGTACTACATGACCTGTTTGCTTGAAGGGTAAATATGGTATCTTGCATGTTTTAATGGAATATACATATTCTCCTATGAAAAATAGGATATTGTGGATTATGGATTGCAATAATTTAGTATTATAAAATTATATATGATAATCATGTAGTACAAGTTTAGTTAATTAATTAATGCGGTGATAATAAATGCATCACCTTCTTATAACTATGTATGACAATTGACAATAATCATTTTCCAACCAAATCTTTTTACTTTGTTTTTTAATTAATTAACTAATAAAGACGCGTCCAATAACATATCCAAAATTTTCATAATAATTAATTTAAGTGACCACTAATTATTTGATGGCTAAGTGGGTTTTATTATTTCTTTTGCCATGGTGGATAACATTATTTATTATTTGCAATGTTAACTTATATAACCATTAATTAGGCCTATCCACCGTGGTGAAAAATCAAACCAGTATTGAAAACAGATATATAGAAGTAAAAATTATGAAAGTGGGATGAGATTAGTTTTCTATGTAAAACAAAAGTTATATTTTTTAAATAAAAATAATATTTATAATAAGAAGTAGAGAAATAATTGTTCTTTTAAAAAATCTCCCCACACATTAATTTTTTAACATTTGATTGTCTTTCTCTACATAAATATTATGTTTTTTTTTTTTCAATTTCATAATATAATTGTATAAATAATTTTAAAAAATAATAATAAAAAGTGTGGTTAGATTCAACCAATAATATAATAAAATGTCAAAACAATACCACATTAAAGATATAATTGATCTTGAATAATCTAAACATATTTTTTACTTATGTGTAGATAAATAATACATATGATTCTCATTTAAATATCCATTAGAATGCTTGTAATCCAAATGCTCCAAAGATAGTATAATAGTAGTGTTCTTGTATGCTCCCTACAACTCCTCCCATAAAATAGTACTATCAAATTGAAATGTTTTTTTTTTAATAATGTTAACAAATATATTATTTCATTTTTTTTATAATTTTTTAAATGATCAAGTATATTAAAAATGATAAAAATTATTTAAACAAAATGACAAAACATGAAATAAAAAATACAAAACAAAAGTCACCTAACATAAAAAAAAAAAAAAAAAACTTATCAAACTCATAGATTCTTAAGAAAAATAAATAACTACTTGACCAACTGCACCAACTTTCCAAAACAAATATTAAAAAATGTCATAATAATAATATTACAAAGGATACGAATCAGACGACTACGATTATTGAAGTTCGACGATTTCTCTACACTAGATAGTCTATCAAAAAGTAATCGTGATGGTAGCCCAAAATATGTTTATATCATATTAGTCGTCTCGATCCAAATTTCATATAAATTATTCAAATATTCGAGCATCACTTAGTGAATCTCAATCAAACTCTATAAAAAAAAAACTCTAGATATTGTAGCTATATTTGACATTACAAAAATAAGTGAATCGTCGATTTCACCCCTTTATCATAATGCAACTTTTTTTCTTATATACACAAAAATCTCACTAGATATCCACATAGAGCCTCCAAACCACACAATCGACAATTAAATAGATCTTTACCATTCATTAATCAATCTTTCAAATTTCAGTCTTACTAAAAAAAAAAAAGGTATATGCCACAATCAAGGATTCTCAATAGTGATTTAATGACATCTCTTTTCACACCAACATTGATTCCATAAATGTTCAAAACTATAATCTTTTTAATCATTAATGAAATCTAATTAGAATAATTTTTTCTCGGTTTCGAGACACCCTTTCCCTTTTGCGCATAATCTTGCGGTAGATCATTTAGTTTCTTCAACTGACAATATTGGTAGTTGCTCGACGAAGAAGGCCTTGGATGAAAAGTATACGGAATGGGTGAGATCTCGCACACATTGAACCACACTTTAGTCTCTAATTCAAAGACCTCTCTCAAGGGAGATTTGTGTTTATTCAACATCATATTATGTATCGAGGATTCTATTATGATATTCTTGTTGTTATCATAATCTAACTCAGAATCCACTAATTCCTAATCGGACACATCGTGTATAAAAACTAGTATTACGTGATTTTTAATTTTAGGTTAAATGGTTCTAATAGGGGTGACATGGATTATGTCTTTTACAAGTGACCATCATCCTATTTTGCTATGATCAATTGTTTCATGTTCAGATAACAAATCTAAAATAGAATGGGGTTGATGACCTCTACTTTTGATACTCTACCACCTGTAATATTTTACATGATCTCGTGACTAGAGAAGAGTCGTCTAGTATATGTTCACATCACACTTTTAAGTAAAATCGAGGGACCCTTCTTGGTCCCTAGAAATCACTTTCCCGTAACCTTTTTTTTTAACATCTAGGGTGACATCGCAACTCGAGAGTTGTGAAGACGAATACTCGATCTCAGCCTCACAAAAAATGTTGGTTCATTTAACACTCATAGTTGTGCACAACATGCCTCATACCCATATCAAATCTCTCCAAATTTATCATCTCAACAACTAGCCTTTTCACATCCGCAAGGCTAGCCATACAAATCCAATCAACGTAAAATGAAGTATTCTTATATTTGTCTAAACAAACTCAATGGCTCTAACATAGACAATTCGATGTGTTTGTTTTCGATGAAGAAGACACGATAATATGACGTTCATGATATACCATCACCTTATACACATGTGTTCTGTTATCAACATAGATAGATTCTGGATAACAAATAATTAATCAAAGTTATGCACCATCATTCTAACACAATCAATCTTCTATAGTAACTTGTTGTTGTCATCAAGTTCAATAAATCTCCGAAGATCATTATCGGCCCGACTAAAAAGATCATGATTCAACATATTCGTTCTTATTCCAAACAATCAAATCAATTTACCCTCTCTATCTATGTGGGGTCTTATTATGTGTTTGAGCGCAACAACTTATAGATTCTCAATATTAATTGACCATCAACGAGTCGTCAGATTCCTTCCTCGATCAACTAAAGAACTAATACACTTATCAATTGACATGATAAATTTTGTTTAAAATTTGTTCCATAGAGCAACATATCTTCCTTGAGAGCTAAAATTATACCAAAAGACGCATTGATTATATTTGAGCCCGAGTCACCCTCGGTTACAAGCCGACGTTTAAAAAGTTTGACGTAATAACTTTAATTGGATCAAGCCTACCTCAATCACTCTTCTTTTCTCATTCTTTATTTATAAGATAGCTACAACTCCGGGGCGCACCTCCAACCTTTGAAATTCAAAAGATTTTGGTCCGACATGAAGCACATTCATCTAGTCTACCCAAACAGCCCGCCTCTTGGCACTTAACACTACTGCAAAAGTCTTAGCTTTGATCGCACGAGGTTCATGTTACACCACTTCGGATAGTGTTTGGTACATAATTTGTGTTCCAACCGGAGACCTCTCCCTCCTTTGGTTCTAAAAACAGAGTCCAGTCGAGGACCGGTCCTTCTCTAAAGTCCTCCCTTTACCACCAATGACATTAATAGTACAACGCATAGTCTCACCAAACCCGGACGTGTGAGGTGCCCTTAGGAGTGCTGAGAAAGTACATTGAAGACCGATGACTGGTGTGACCCTTTAACTCCCCGACCCTCTCACGATGTTCTGTGTCACTCTACCCTTAAAACTCACCTAGATTGTCTGTCTAACAATGGGATTGCACGACCATCTTATTCATCAAAACCAGTTTTTCTTAAGAACAATGCACATTGGAGATAAACTCCTATAACTATTTTGAGGGTGTGACTTTACACCTCCCACTCACTCTTTAATTTTTTGTGACTTTAAAAATAGATTTTGTTTAGTCTATTTTTGTTTAGGAGCATCTATCAAAAACAATGGATGACTCTACATAAAAGATCAATTTTTTTCTAGAGAATAAAAGCTTTAATGTAATATTTTACAAACAGTAGTACTTGCATCAATTAATTAAAACTTTTAGAAGAATATTCTTAACAAATAGCTAAGAACCCAAAATTGGTTGAATCCATACAAGTTTAAATGACATAAAACCATTCAAACACAAACAAAGCAGTACAATATACTCATTCAAATTCATTAATCTTTTAAAATAAAAATTTGAAAAGAATTATAATTAAGACTAAAAATTTTAAAATATTCAAAAAAGAAAAGAAAGAAGAAGACTAAAATGCTTAAAACTGGACCCATCACCACGCCTCTTGGTGACATGTATCACTCAAAAATGCTCTTCTTCCTCGCTCCTCCTCCCTTCTCCCATCTTCAATAATTGCGCCGCTCCTTCTCTCTCTCTCACACACTGATCACACTCACTTGTACACACCACTCTCACATGTCTAGTGAGAGAGGGAGAGAAATCGGCGAATCTGGATCGTCATCGCGGTCATCAGGCGGCGGCGGCGGCGGGGCCGAGCCTGGTCAGCTTAGCCGATATGAATCCCAAAAAAGACGCGATTGGACCACTTTCGGTCAATACTTGAGGAATCAAAGACCACCGGTTCTGATTTCCCATTGTAACCATACCCATGTCCTTGACTTTCTTAGATACTTGGATCAGTTTGGAAAGACCAAAGTTCACTTACAAGCCTGCGTATTCTACGGTCAGCCCGAACCACCCGCTCCTTGTCCTTGTCCTCTTAGACAAGCCTGGGGAAGCCTCGATGCACTCATAGGTCGACTTCGGGCAGCCTACGAGGAAAACGGCGGCCTTCCCGAGAAAAACCCTTTTGCGGATGCGGCGATTAGGGTTCATTTGAGGGAAGTTAGGGATTCTCAAGCTAAAGCCAGAGGCATACCTTACAAGAAGAAAAAGAAGAAAAGGAAACCTACAACAGCAGCAACAGCAGCAGCCAATTATCAAGATGATGATCATCATCATAATATTGATGATGATGGATCTTCAAGTTTTCCGGTGAACCCTACTTGACTCCGATCAATAAATTAATTAATAAGGTAACATTCATTTTACTACAAATATCTATTTATACACGATCATCATCATTTTCACTGCATGGCTATAGCTATTTAAAGTGCTTAATAAATGCAGCATGATTTTCAATCATGGGAAGAAGATCCATATATATATATATATACTGATCAAACCACCCACATGGGAATATGACAATTTCTTCATCAAGAATATTATATAAACCCTAACATATTCAACAGCTAGTTAGTACGATGAAGAGAAAACCTCCCAGAAACCCTAGTCATCTCTGCAGCTGGCTGAGAGTTAAAAACACCATGAATTAATCTTCATGAGTTCTTTTAAATAGATTATTTTTAACTCTGGCCGACAATAGAGCCAGGGTCCATTCCATAGGACAAAAAGGAACCTCTTTCTTTCTCTCTCTATATATACATATATATAATATATCCCCCACATATCTATGTATGTGATATATTGTTTTGTCTGCAATGCATATATATGAATATATATCTTCATACACAAGTACTAGCTAGAAAAACTACATATGACATGTTAGCTGTTTTATGATGTATATATAATGATCATTATAATCTTCTATAGCTTGCTGCATATATGTTCATTAGAAAAACAAAAATGTGTATGAAGTAATTATTTGTTTTAGAAAGAAAAAAATAGATTCAATATGATATATATGAGATTTGTTCAAGCTTAACAATAAAAATATCCATTTGAGAGTATATTAAGTAATTATTACTTATATGAATTAAGTTTATCCAAGTTGAATTATGTGTCCATGCATCTATGTTTTCTTATTGGGCTTTAGTTATAAATGGATTCTAAATTGATCATGAATGATATTAATATTATTATTGGACTCATGAATATGAACATATAATGCATTCCTCCTAATTTGATCTACATATATCCCATATATATTAGAACCTTAATTATCATTTATTTGTCTTAAATACTTGTCAATAAACACATTACATAAATATGTCTATAGCATAAACACAAGTCCAATTAGCTAAATGCTTACATAAACATGTTTCTAGCCAAAACACATGCATGTCTAAACTAGCTAGCTAAATGCAAATTAATCATACTAAATTCAGCTATCTATAATTCATGTTATATAGAAGAAAAAAGAAGAAAACTATACACTCTAACCATGTTGATGTTGTCTAAAAGGGGGATTCAAATGTATGTTAGAGAAATTATAATCCAAAGAGCACTCAAAGAACTCTACCAATGAAATGAGTCCCAAACCCTCTAATTAATCATAGCATGAGTACTTAAGATCAAGAGAAATGCGGGTCGGTCGATCATTTTTTTTAGAAAAGATAGAGTCATTTCATCAAGACATGTGATCCCGAAGAACATGATCCATGAGATAATAGAGCGAGAATCCAAATTTCTCGCAAATATGAATACTTTGATGTGCTTAATTATTAGTTATAATTTAACAAAGAGTCTTATGTGATGAAGAGAGATGGGGATTCCAACTTCAATTTAGATGCCTATTAATTTGGTGCAATGATCTTCATAACTTTTAGGGTTTTTTGTTTTATTTTATAGCATTTTTTTTTATTAATTACTCGTGTTATTCATTTTCACGTGAGTCATATATATTTTGCTAAGTAATGACTAAAATATCTTAATTTACCAATTAGGCTAATTAGCTCTTGGTTTTTTGAATAATTAGTTTTTGTACTTAATTAATTATTTGACTATAATGTCTCACGTGTTAGACAATGGCGTGTGATTTTACTTACATATGTACTTATCGCATGTATATTCAATTAGATTTATTTAATTTTAACCACATAACGTTACTTTTATTTTCACAGTGCCCAAAACTTAGTACACATATATATTAAAATTTGTACTCTTAATAAATTATAATTTATTTGATGGTAAGAGAACTTTTGATAATTGAACCAAGCTAGTTACTTTTTTTATGTGTTTTCTTGAATAATGTGGTAACATTTTTTTTTTTATAAAAGATTCATTCTCAATTTTTGTTCATATTATCACATATAGACTATATACACAATTTATTATTCATTCCTTGGTTTTTAATAAATCTCTATCAAAATTAATGAGCAATTATTGTTTTAGGCTCCATATCTCTGGTGATTGTGAGTTTGGAAACCTTATTGGAGCGCTGTCGTGGGGCATTTTCTGTTTCGGCGATGAATTGGGGATGATATATACCTCAAGCAGCCGAAGATGATCGATGTACTAGACATACAATATATTGGAGTGATTAAATGTGCTAGTTGTTTTATTATTATTTTTTGCCCTTATCATTTTAAATATTAATGTGGAAAGAAGTTTTTCAAAAAAAAAAGTATTTATATTATTGTGGAATATATATTTATCTACAAGGAATTATTGAGATGTTTTTTTGTAAGACTTTGAATGTATGTATGTCTCATAAGATTTTGTATGTTTAATCACAACCAACTTTTATTTACTTCAATTGTATGTATGATAATTTGTATTTCATTAATTATCTTTTTCTTATCAAGTTTCGTTAAAATAACAAAACATAAAAAAGTAAAATTTAGAAGAAAAAAAAGTTGTTAACTAAATATATATATATATATATATATATATATATATATATATATATATATTATCATGATTTATAAATTTTGAAGGAAACAAATTCATCTATTTTCCCATTTTCTTATGTTACAGTTTTATTTATTTCTTTATGATCAAGTGTTTTCATTTATAGTTCATATTTCAGATTAGTTTCATCATTGAATATAAAAGTAACTTTTTTAATTAAGACAATACACTTAAAAAAAAAATAGTAGTTACATGTATAATCAATTATATATCACAAAATGTAATACTAGAATAACTCAAATGACAATATTAATGTTTAAAATTCAATTTTCATGTGAAAACACTGAAGTAAAAACTTTGTAAGGTTCTTAACACTAAAGTTAATATTGGCAATCTTGCTCAAATTTAACCTTATTTTCTTCATGGTCTCCTAGTTCACACAATAATAAAGTTAAATAATGGAATTATCGTGTTTTCTTTTATGTTTGATCTTTAGTTTTCATTTTCTAATCATTCATATCAGAAATCTCAACAATATTTTTAATTAATAATAATTTTTTTTTATCTATTTTAATCATATATTTTGTAACAAAATAAGTAAATCACTCCTAACTACTTCTCATTTTTTTGAGATTATTTATCTTCTAGTTTAGCGACAAAAATGAGGTGAATATCTCTAACCTCCCTCAGGTGGTCATGGGTTGAGACTGTTAACCTATATTAGTATATTTGTACTGATAAAATATCCTCTCTTTTTTTATCATTGTTATATATTTAATGTGTTAAACGAAAAATAAATACTAACAACTTTTGATTGAAGAGTTAATAACTTGTATAAATAATGAAATATTGCATTATAATCTCATAGTCTTGATCCCCATCAAACATGACAAGTGGTGCTTAATTTGGGTGACTAGGAAGTTCATTTCTTAATAATATTAAGAATTGAAGCTTGGGTGACCTAGAAATTGTTTTTGGGGAAATTCAGAATGAATGAAACATATAGATGTGCATAAGTTTTTGCTTATTTTGTAAGAATTAAAGAAATATATAGTTAATTAAATTTAAAAAAATAAAAAATTATAGAATTATGTCATATTTGTTAACGTAATATATATATATTCGTGATAGATTTGACCGTACTCATTTCTAACGTAGATATGTCCCAGCCGAAATAATTACTAACTAAATTGTTTTTATTGTGAATTTAAGAAATTAATACATTTTTTTAGTAAAATTTATGATTTCTTTTACTATCTCACTTTGAATTGTTATAATCATATTACAAGAATAGGTTTATCAATAAATAGGTGATATAAAATTTTAATTCAAAATATATTTATATAAAATTATATTCTACAAAATAAGTTAAAAGACAATTTCAGAAATTTGAATTATTTCTCTTCTCAATTTGATATATATATATATATATATATATATATATATATATATATATATATATATATAAATATTATAAGTGTGTTTTTATTTTTCAGTTCAATGCATTTGAAACTGTGAATACAATACATAAACTATTATTTTCTTTATAATATGTAAGCCCTTTCCAATTATTTGATAGAACATTCGTTTTTAATTGAAAATATTGTGTTATAATGACAAATTAGTTATCTTATTTTAGTTGTTACCCTTAAAACCTCAAAAAATTATACATTAAAAATAACAATTATTTGTCAACACTTATTTAATTAAAAAAAACATTTGCCTAATTTGTTTGATGTGACAAATAAGTTGTATTAATTGTTGGGATTAAAGTTAAAGTCGATATTTCAGAAGGAAAATATTACAATAAATAACTAGTATAAGGACTTATTTATATTGGTAGAAAAAAAAATTAATAAATGGTCCCACCACGAGATGACGTTTTACTTTTATTCTGAGAGAGAATGATATCATATAATTTATTTTATATATTTTATTTACATGCACCCGATCCGGCCCGTTCTAAATGGGTGGGTCCCACGCCTACTCATATTAATTTCTCGATGAACTGTCCCACATTAATCTCATCTAAGATTCGGGCCCCCATTTCTATTTCTTTTTTTCAAAATATTCCCTCCCCATAATTTCTATTTTGTACCCATTGGATTCCTTCTTTACAATTTTTTTAAAAGATAAATTATTAAAAAAAAAAAAATTATTTAAAATTTTAGTTTAATAAAAGTAATATAAAAGATTTTTGATATTTTGATTAGTAAATAAAATTATGTGATAAATATTAAAAAGAACATATACAAATACATTAGATCAGACAAGCTCTAGAGGTATTTTGATGTTGAGTTTATTTTTATTTTATGTTTTTAATTTTAAAAAATATATTTTATATCACTATCATTACATTATTAAATTACTTCATCTATTTAAATATCAAAATATTTTTATTTTATTTTATTTTTATTAAACTTAAAATATTAAAAGACATTTGAGTAATTAATTTACAAAAATTCCAAATAATTTACTTCTTTTTTATTAAATAGTAATTTCTTTTAAAATCCCTCACAAAATTATAAAAAAAACAAAAACAAACAAGCCCTACACCCCTTTTTATTTATTCCTTCACCGTCCCTCTCCAAATCCAAATTAATTTCATTGAAAAAAAACACAAGAATAAAAATATCCAACTTGTAAACAATGACAAAATTATGGGGAGAACCAATTCTTAGAGTTAACCAAACAACACATAGTTCATAACATTGAGTCCTCCTTAATAGCTTTTGTCGGTGAGATTTATTAGGTTGTACCTTGTTTGATCTTGTCTAACAAAAAAAATAATTGTTAAAAAAAATAATTTTTTGATTTTTATATTTATATTTAAAATTAAAATTTAATAAAAATTAAGTAATTTAATAGTTAAAATGTTTAATAGATAAGTATTAAAAAAAATCTTCATCAAACTAGCTCAATATTGTGTTGATTCTTTAGATATTTTTCTTTTTTTTTTATTTGTGTGAATGTTTGATATATAATAATAATAGTAATAATAATAATAATAATAATAATAATTGTATACACAAACAACCAAAACAAATAAAAAAAAAAGGAAGAAAGAGAGATAGGAAATAATGAGGCATAGAAAATTGATCATAGAAAGGAGCAAAAACAAGAAAGGCATTGATGAGAAAAAATAGTCCTTTTCAGGTAAAAAGAAATTAAAATATAAAGCAAAGAGGGTGCCAGAGAGAAATGTTAGCACTTTGATCCCTCAATAACCAACACATCCATGTCATTTTTGTTGTTGTAGGCCAGTCCAAAACACACCAAACACTATCTTTCATAGGAATCAAATCATATAAAATGTATATACTCATTTGAAGCCCTAACCCTACTTAGAACTTGGTTACATTCCTTGTTGCAGAACTTGGTTACATTCATAGTTGCAACAGTCTCAGTTTTCCTGACTTACATTATGATTAACCTAGTAAAGTAGCTACAATGATAAGGACGGTGGTTCTTAAGCGACCAAATTTCACAAATTCTAATCTTATTTAGAACGTTTTAAGTTTTAGTGAAAGTCAATGAGACAAATCGGGACGGAGAATGATTTTTTACTACCATTCTCGTACAAGCAGTTTTGAGAAATCTCTGAGAGACACTTGCACCATTAATTTTTTTATAAATATTATATACAAGGTAATATTTTGAAAATTTATATTAGGGAAGACAAATTATATGAATGACCCTCCAATTATTTTGATCGCTTACTTTAAAATTTTAAATTATTTTTAAAACAAATCGCTTCTCAAAATGTGAAGAAAGGTCACCAAATGACCTTTTGTCAAATTTTGGTTAAACTTAAGATATTATTTTATATATTATTTTTAATTATTAATTTTTATATTTATATATATAATTATTAAATCTTTATTTATAATTAATTTTTATATTTATATATATATATATATATATAAAAACATGAATATTGGACATACCTTAATTTACAAATAATATTATTATTTATAATAAAATTAAAATAATATTTCGAATTTTTAAATTCAAAATAACACAAAAAGAGATTAACGATTAAATTAAGTTTAATTATTGTAATAATTAAACCTTAATTAGGAAAATTAAATAAAAATTCAAAAATAATTTGAGGTTAAAATATTATATTTATTTTACCAAATTAAACCAAAGAAAGGGTTGAAATATTTAATTATGATTTTAAACCTAAATTATGTATAATTTATGGCTTAAAACAATTAAATAAATACCCCAAAATACCCATAAAAATAATGAACATAATTTAATAATTTTTGTGAAATTTTTTGTGAAAAAAAAACGTAAGAAAGTGATTAAAATTCGATTTTAAATAACCTTTTTATAAAAATAAAACTAATAATACTATGTAGCCAAAATTATGTTTAATTGATGCAGCAGGATTTTAGACCATCGGATCAGCACTGGATTTTCATCCAGCGCTCAGGAATCAGCCACGCATGCATGTCCGTTGTATTGGAGCATGCGTGCGCCAGGTCTACACAGAAACAACTAATGGGACGTCACGCTCGTTAGTCCAGATCGCCCAGTGCTAACGGAACGTTGACGAATTGCCAATGGCGCGTTTTGGATAGATCAAAAAGACGTCGCTTTGAACGTCTTCTTCGCAAAAACCTTCAACCAACGACGATTTTCGTCGATCTTCTAGAAGCTCTAACTTCTTCATATCTTGACCTTATCCTCTAATTTTTTCACACACTTGCTCATCTTATTCGCGCATACAATAGCCCTAAGCCTATTAATCTTATCTTCTTCTAGTAAAAAAACACCTTCTATCGATCGGTAAACCGATCGGTAATAACCTCCATACCAATCGTTATAGGCCTATAGCAATTGGTCATATATAAATCGCTCTGAATCGTTAAAAGCCTTCTCGTTGTTGCCTTAATTGACAATGGCGATTGGTAGATGACCAATCACTATAGGCATATAGCGATTGGTTTAATAACCAATCGCTACTACCCAAGCGAAGGCTATGACAATTGCTTTAGTGACCAATCGGTGATGCTCATTGTTAGAAAAATTAAGTAAGTAAATTTTCAAACTGGCCAACACTTACAAGTTTTGAATATTTATTCTAAATATTCAAAAAGGGAGAAATTGTTAGAAAAATTAAAGTAAGTTAAGTTTAAACTGGCCAAAGTACTTAATCAGCTTCAAACTCCTTTGTGCAGGAACAGCTCAAGCCGGATCGGACCAGTTGAAACCTTAAGTTTCAACAATCCGGACACAATCAAGTAAACCAGACTAACTTCAAGTAAATCGGTTTGTCTCCAATCACCGGATCGGCTGAAATATAAACCATATGAAGCATCATTTTCGGCTGACTCAATACATCGAAGATCTTAAAACCAATGGGAAAATCATTCAAAGTGATGAAATCTATGAAGATGACGTAATGAGTATTTCTTGGAAATACATAGAGGAAGGATCCGAATCAAAAGCATGCAGCAAAAGAAATGATTACTAATTGTTAGATAAAATTGACCGGTCAATAAGAACTTAACAAAACAAACTTATTGTGCAGGAACGGTCAAGAATCTCAACCGGTCAAGAATCTCAACCGATCAAGAATCACAACCGGCCAAGTAATCAAACCGGCTAGAAGAAGCAATATCCAAAACCGGAAGCCATCCGGTTGAACTGAACAACCTGCAAACATACTTGAAGCTATCCGGTTGAACTGAACAACCTGCAAACATACCTGAAGCTATCCGGTTGAACTAAAAAACCTGCAAACATACCTGAAGCTATCTGGTTGAACTGAACAACTTGCAAACATACCTGAAGCTATCCGATTGAACTGAACAACCTGCAAACATACCTGAAGCTATCCGGTTGAACTGAACAACCTGCAAACATACCTGAAGCTATCCGGTTGAACTGAACAACCTGCAAACATACCTGAAGCTATCCGGTTGATCTGAACAACCTGCAAACATACCTGAAGCTATCTGGTTGAACTGAACAACCTGTAAACATACCTGAAGCTATCTGGTTGAACTGAACAACCTGCAAACATACCTGAAGCTATCCGGTTGATCTGAACAACCTACAAACATACCTGAAGCTATCCGGTTGAACTGAACAACCTGCAAATATACCTGAAGCTATCCGGTTGAACTGAACAACCTGCAAACATACTTAAAGTTATCCGGTTGAACTAAACAACCTGCAAACATACCTGAAGCTATCCGGTTGAACTGAACAACCTGCAAACATACCTGAAGCTATCCGGTTGAACTGAACAACCTACAAACATACCTGAAGCTATCCAGTTGAACAGAACAACCTGTTAACATGATCAGTTGGAATGAAGTATTCAATCCAAATCCAAAGAAAAACCTAACGAGAAGATCATTTAAAGAAAGAAGTCAAAGATATCAAATAGAGAACAATTTACAAATTGGTGCAAATAAACACTTTGGGTATATGCATAAGATGACATCAAAGGATCAGACTGTGACATTGCCATATTCATACAAGTCTGATGATATGTTGTAGGCTGCAGAAGATTGCCTGAAGAAACAGTTACCATTTTGGTATAAGTCAAAGAAGCAACCTCCTAGGTGCAGGCAACTGTCCAACCGACAGTTGCCATAATCAAGCAAAGACAAATTAAGTCGGTCTGCTCTATGCCTCGGAAGCTTAAAACCGCATTTAATGTTATGCTGATCCTTTGCTCAACCAATCAGATTCAATGATTACCCTAAAGGTATCCGTTGAAGAAATGTGACCGTTGGCACATTTTACCTATAAAAGGAAAAGCTGAAGAAGCAAGAAAAGACACAAACAATAGAGAGAACAAGACAAAAACTACAAAGTGATCAAAGCCATTATCTCTCTAAGATTCAAAGCTTAAGTGTATGTGTTTGTGAAGTGTGTTACAATTTCTGTGAGAATTGTAAGAGTGATTATCGAGCATTAAATAATACTCAATCGTGTATTGTGTTTGTGTATTCCTTAGTGAATATCCTTCTCGTGGTTTGAGAAGAAGGGTTGACGTAGGAGTTTTATCTCCGAACATCCATAAAAACCTGTCTCGTGCTTTACTTTCTGCCGGTTCCATATTATAATCGACCCATACTACCTTAACCGCTTCACTAATTCTCAATCGATATTCTCCAAACCGCATCTCTATTCATCCCGTGTGTGTGTTGCTTCAACCTGAAACAAACTACTTCCGTACTTGAACTCAGTTTAAGGGTTTGTGACAGTTTGTGTAGTATTGAAACCGGTGTTAATTCCTAACCGGATTAGCGCCAACCGTTGAGTGTTGTCAGATAGTACTACCCGGATGGACCCCGGTCCGCCATCGTCGATCTAGATCCTAACACTAATTGTCCAATATCACAAACAATCTTCTGAAACAGGCGGCCGGCTAATGCATGTCTGCCAGGTGTCCGAAATGGCAAGGCGTGCACACCACCTAATCCTGACCGGCACGGCTTCAGATGACCAATCCAACAGAGAGAGAGAGAAATATGATCGTTGTCATATCTCTCTTATAAATAGAAGCCTAACAGTACTGAAGAAAAAGAGAGAACATTGCGATCATATAACAAGACGAACCTTATGCGCGACCCTGAATACCGTTTGAGATTCCTAAATTTCTTTAGAAATTTGTGTGTATTTTACATTGTGTAAAAGTATTACATCATCTGTGAAGTGGTGTAATCGATGAGTAGTAAATAAGACTCGATCGGAGTGTTTGATTGAATATTCCAGTTAGTGAATATCCTTCTCACTGTTTAAGAAGAAAGGGTGACGTAGGATCTTCAACTCCGAACATCCATAAAAACCTATCTTGTATTCTTTCATTTATTTTCCATCTTATTTACTCTAACTAACCAAACCGAAATATTACTCACTCCAATCAAACCGGCTTTCCCTCAATTCAAACCGAACCGACACTCTCTCTCTACCTCAACCAACTTCTCCTAATACCTTCCAAACTGAATCGTGTACATTACTTCAGATTGAAACAGACATTTCTTCCCTTGAACTCGGTTCAAGAGTCTGTGACAATCTGTGTAGTTTTAAGAGCGGTTCTAATCTCTAACCGGATTAGTACCAGTGTGTTGTGTGTGTTGTTTGTAAACGATCTACCTTTAACCGGACCCCGGTCCCCTATCGGCGATCCCGATCCTAACAAGTGGTATTAGAGCAGGAATCTTAACATTCAAGCAACCAAAAGAGATGGGAAGCATGACCCACAGTGATAAGCCACCCATGCTAAACAGTGAAGCATTTAGCGGTTGGAAGGTTCAGATGTATTTACATCTGATCACTTTGGATGATGAAATGAGCACCATCCTAAAAGAAGGACCGATAAAGATTGAGAAGGAGAAAGGAGTATGGACGGCTGAAGATAGGAGAAGAAACAACCTAGACAACCATTGCATGAGACATATTTTCAAATCTCTGGACAACAACACTTTTGGCAAAGTCAAAGAATGCAAAACGGGAAAAGAAGTGTGGGAAAAATTGATCCAACTATATGAAGGTAGTGACCAAATAAATGAGAACCAAAAAGAGCAGAAGGCTTTAATGGCTGGTGAAAGAAAGGGAAAATGGGCTGATAGCGATTCGGATGACTTATCATCCAACGACTGTGATAGTTGATACCTGCTTCACGGCTAAGAAAGAATCTGAGGTATTTGATCTCTCCTTTGATGATTTTACCCGAGATGATTTAATTGTTGCACTCAATGACATGGTCATTAAGTACAGAAAACTGTTAGAATCCTTTAATCAAACTATTTCAAAAAACATGTCTGATAGTTCAAGTTGTTCATCTCAAATAAAAAAGGTTGATGTTTCAATAAGTGAGTCTGTGAATGAGAAGCTCAAGGAAGAAATTACAATCTGCAATGATTTAACTTCAAAGGATGAGATGATCTATGTAAATTCAACTTCAAGTTGGCTGAAACCTGAGAAAAGGACAGCCAGTTTGTATGACAAAGAAAAACTTAACCGAAAGTCAAGAGATGTTTACCGAAAACCATTCTTTAAAGTTAAATCATCAGTAGGTAGATATACTATACATACACATAATAGAAAATCCATCAAAATAATCAAAGTATGGATTCCCAAGGGATTAATAAGCCACGGACCCAAAGAAAAATGGGGACCAGATTTTCTATTGTCTATGAATGTAGGTAAATCAAGACAGAATTTGGAAGAGTCAACATTGCATCCGGACAGTCGGCTGCTGACGAACACATCACATGAAGGGAACAAACATGAAGTGGTTAACATCCTCACAAAGCCACTTCTCGAGCCTAAGTTTTCTTCCCTTAGAAATATTTTAGGATTGTTAGATTACAATAATTCTTAGACTGATTTAAATTTTAAAACCGGCCAATAATTACAAGTTTTGAATATTTATTCTAAATAATCAAAAAGGAAGAAATTGTTAGAAAAATTAAGTAAGTTAATTTTAAACCGCCAACGATTACAAGTTTTGAATATTTATTCTAAATAATCAAAAAAGGAAAAATTGTTAGAAAATAATTGTTAAAACTTATGAAAAGTTTAATGAATAGATAAAACTAAGTTCAAATATATATGTTAAACCCCTAAGTTATATCAAGTATATTAATTGGTTTCAATATAATAAGAAAGTGTTGTAGTGTAATGGTAAACACTCCTGCCTGACACACAAGTGACTAGGGATTGAATCTCACTGGTTTCAAATAATATTTAAATTTTTGTTATCTCAGGGAAGCTGAGCAAAATATCAAAATTTCCATGTAGGCAAGATCGGCTCGGCAGATGATATCGGTTCGTTAGATTGACTAGTCCGACTTCGGTTCGGAAATGGAGATCGGTCAAACCAGCTCGGTCAACCGGCACTTAATGAAGCATGGCGAGTCATAAATGAGCCCCGGTCATTAATGAGTTCCGGTTATTAAATGAGATCCATTCATTAATGAGCTTTGGTTATTAAATGAGCTGCTCATGTCATAAATGAGTTCCGGTTGATTAAATGATGTCAAGTTCCGATTATTAAATGAACTGCAGGTAGCTGTTGGGCATGCTTGTCTCAGTTCAGAAGCAACCTCTAGGAAGCAGGTAGCTGTCAGGCAGGTTTGTCCAAGATCACAAGCAATCTTTTAAAATAGGCGACCGACTAATGCATGTCTGCCAAGTGTCCAAAATGGCAAGGCGTGCACGCGACCTAATCTTGACTGGCACGACTTCAGATGACCAATCCCCTGGAGAGAGAAAAATATGACCGTTGTCATATTTCTCATATAAATAGAAGCTCAAATATGCTTAATCAAATAGCGAAAAAGAGTGTGAGAAACAGATCCAACGCGCGCAAACTACAAAACACGTTTTCACCTGATCAAGCCTGAAAAATATCCTAAATTCATACAGTCCTCTTGATCCAAAGTGAAACAGTTGTAGAAGTTAAGAACTCTGTGTATTTTACATTGTGTAAAAGTATTACATCATTGTGTGAGTGGTGTAACCGACGAGCAGTAAATAAGACTCGATCGGAGTGTGTTTTATGAATTAGTTTAAAATTCCAACAATCCCCACATTAATGGAAATTGAAAGATTAACCCGGTGAAAGGTTTAACAGTTGAATTCTGCATAGGATAGGTAGGTGTAACCCTTTGAACTTTCCCTTATGAAATTATATAACTTTATTAGTCGATTAGTAGACTCGATGTCCTTGAACTATTTTGCCATTTGTGTAAACGATTACACACTTTCACATAAAATTATCCTTAATACATGTCAAGCTCTCATGGTTGCGTTCGTTTTGGCCATAGAACACGCGCCTGGTTCTGTGAGAGGGTCTAGAATTGAGCCGTGCAATTCCTTCGAAACGACCCCACTTCTCTCTCACATAGGTGATCTTTTTGCTCACAAAGAATCATTAAAAGCGACATGCTTATCCTCGTCAAAATATATATTGTTTTATTATAGGATTAATCATCAACAATAACTTTCCAAGTTAGTACAATTATGTTGTCCCATTGAACCTAGTTCTTGGGATCTCTAGTCTGCATATGTTGGGTTTTCCTTCATACCAACTTATAGTAGGTTGATGTCTTCAAAGACTTTCAAACAAAATCTCTATTCAATAATTTTATTAGTGGATCCGCAATGTTATCTTTGACTTACATAGTTAAATTTGATAACTCCATTAGAGAGTGTAGTCTAATGACATCATGTCTAAGACATGTATGTCTAGACTTGTCATTGACTCTAAACTTATCTATTTTCAAATTATTATTATAATAATTAGAAATTTCTGATAATCTTGGAATATCTTTTAATAAGAAGCATAGTCATTCGTACATGTTTACCATTTAAACATTTTTTTTATGAAAATATTGTTTACTTGGCTAACTAGTAGACAAAATGTCTTTGAACTATTTTTCCTTCGTGTAAACGATTATATATTTTGCATAAAAATATTTTATTTTTCGACATAAGTCAAAAATATAGATTATAATGTTTAATCTATTCATCATAATTTTCTTAGAAGATTTCCATACGTAAATTGCACTTCTAAGTGTAAAAATATTCACTTTAAGACGTAAAGTATTTCATTTAATAATATCAATATATCATTTGATAACAACATGATATTTCATGTAGTGCAACTCACATCCTTAATGGATTTAATCAGTTTTATCATAATTTTTAACGATAAAAATATTGTACAAAAGACACGTAGTGAAATAATTTTCATTGTTTTCATGATATATATAATTATCACATCCATTTTTTAATAAAAGTATGATCAAAGTTTCATATCATTATTATACAATTTGTTATAAGTCATATCAAGACTTTATAAACTTTCATTTTCATTTATTTCATAAAATCCTTTTGAAGACAATGATTCTTCAAATTTCTATGAAAGTAATGTCAAAATATTACACGTTTCTTGATTTTAAAATCCTCAAATTTAAAATATCAATTTAAGCACCGACTCAGCAAAAACAATCAAGACATTTTCTTGTTATTTTTTTTTTAAGTTGCGCAACTTTATCTTTTATAGAGAACACATTTCTCTAATAATAAATTATCTTTTTATATAATATACACAATTAATTTTGTGTTATTATCAATAAAAATATTTGCCCCCACATTTATGTTGGTACCAATTTTTTTTAAATCACACACATCTATATGATTTAAATCAATGATTTTCTAATCAAGAAATTGTCACACAATTCTTTTATAAATTTCTTTTGTTATACTTATCAAACAATGAATAAGATAACTTTATTATAAATATTTAATTGAATAAAACATAATTTCTGTACAAGAGATTAGAATGTTTATTCATATATAAATCATTCTTCACATAATCTCTACATAAGAAATTATAATATTTAATCAATTAAAATATTTATTTTATCACATTATTTCTATAAAAGAAATTATAATATTTAATCAAATAAATATTCACCGTGTCACATTATTTCTACAAAAAAAAAAATCATAATGTTTAAGCATCTTTGGCCGAAGCCGCTTAAACATTTATAATGGTTGCACGTTTGCATCCCATAATATCGGCACATTTGCCACATTATTTTTCAAATCAAACACAAATATTCTTATAGTTATTAGATTTCAAAAACATCAAATTAACAAGTCTTTATGATGAAATTGAACCATGTATATCAAATATATAATCGAATAACATAATCAAATGATATGTTATATATATATTATAATTACTTCATATATCACTAAACAAATATCTTTCTAAAATACATCAATAATTGACAATTTATCTTTAATTAAATATAAATAAATAATTATTATAAATAATTGTTCATGTCATCAATTCGTCTGTTTCTTAATTAATTAGATAACTTTAACTTTTCATAAAAGTTTTTGTATACCAAAAGACACATAATTTTTTAAATTATTTTTTCCGGAATTTTCTATTAAAACAAAATGCATTTACAATATCTTTATTCAAATAGGCATACAAATTGCTAAATAATCATACTTATTATGAATGAACATGAATCATCGTATTATTAGCTAATATGCATGATAAATATATATATATATATATATATATATATATATATATATATAATCACTTAGCAACATAATCAAATATAATATATCTATAAATATATTTCATATCTTAATCGAAACACTTACATTGCCATGTTTTGAACAATAATCGACGTGAAGCGAATATGCACTCTCAAAACAAATATGAGTAGATTATTATCACCGAGACTAATTTCCATAGTTGCGTCTCTTTAAATGCATGATTAGAATAAATTCTAACACAAACAACTTATTTAATCTCAAGAAATTAAAATGCCTCAAAATATTAATGACAACATTATTTTGACAAATTAAATTTCTACATAAGAAATCGTTAGGATACCCAATTCATTTCATAATTTTTACATAAGAAATTATAATGATAATGATTTCAACATTCATGATTAATGTCATTTAAACAAATCATATATATATATATATATATATATTTATAAAAATCATTATCGACCCCATTAATCTCATAATTCTTTCACAAGAAATTATAATAATTTTCACATCATTGACTCAAGTCTGATTTCTATAAAGAAATCATTAACTACCTCATTCATCTTCAAAATCAATGGATAGACTCATTTTAACGAGTCTGATTGCTACCAAGAAATCATTGACTACCCATTCATCTCATAATTTCTACACAAAAAATTGGAATTGTTTTAATATCAATGACTAAGTCATTTTAATAAGTCTGATTTCTTTCTATAAAGAAATCATTGAATACCCTCATTCAACTCATAATTTCTACATAAGAAATTAAAATGATTAACATAAATGACTAGTGTCATTTTATAACACATCAGATTTTTATAAAAGATCTCATCAGCTAGATTTGAACAGGGGACCTCCCTTTCGTCACACGCACCATTGCATCTGAACTTTGAATCACTGCGCCAATGTGCCCTTTCATCATTGTACCACTTTTATGACCTTTTATATCCTTTAATTAGAAGAATCTATTTATTTTCTTTGACTCAACTCAGTCAACAAACATATATATACAAACATTTTAAAATGATATCTTAATACCATAATAAAATATAATATGTAAAATAATATATAAATAAATAGATCATCTTCTTATTTAGTAATCATTATACCACATTCTTATTAATTATCAACTCTTAATTAATTTAAGAATACATATATTATAATTAATTGTTTTAAAACTGAAACCATATATGTTTCAATTATAATTAATTTTAATTACTATTACTAAATTATAATTATTAATTTGTTTCTAAAAATTAAAAGCTAACTCTTTAGTTACTTTTTTTCCATTTATTATTAATAATAATTTTAATAACCAACAAACATTAAAGTAAAAATAAAATAAATTATTGTTTTCTAATTTATTTTTTAGAAAATGTTTGTATAATGAATACACATCATTTTTCCTTAGAATATATATATACATCAACATATATTAGCTTATAAAAGTAAGTTTTCATACAAATAATATTAATAATAATTAAAACTATATGTATTCAATAAAAACTTATTTTTATTTGTAGATTCTTCTATTACTTTAGATGAACAACTTTATCTTGTCGAAATAAGCCATCATCTATTTTATAACATCATAACTCGTATTCCTGAAACATCAAAGACAAAAATTTCGATGGCACAAGTTACTAAATAACTTAGCACATGGAGGCTGTTTTAAGATTGTTAGATATCTTGTCATGAAATAACATAATATATATATATAAAATGATGTTACAAATAAAGTAAATTAATACAATATTACAAAGAACGAAATCACCAGATTGAGATGTTGATTTGAGGCATGTGTTTGACACATTTCTCTTAAAATAGTTCAATTGTCTCCCATTTGTGCTAGAGCTTATCGTAGATGACTGTCTCTCAGGGTACAACGAATCCAATAGAGATTCTGCACTGAAATCACTACTCGTCGAACTTGACCAGCGTACATGAACTATCACCGGATTTCAACGGAAATATCGAGCAAAGAACTCGAAGAACAATCACAAAACAAGAAGAGGGCTTTTGGAATTTTAGAGTGAGAAAATATAAGATGACTGGCTAGTTTGAGATTAGAGATGAGGGGTTTTATATTGTTGAATAGTTAAACTTTCATAAAAATAAAATCAACCATTAATCTTTGATCCAACGGTTGACATTAATTGCCTCTTCATTGCCTTTTGCATTTTCTCTTCATTAGAAAATGCACGTTACATGATTTTCTAAATTACCAATAAATTGATAGCAATAATATCATGAAGGTTACAAGGACAATTAACAAAATTAAATATATTTAATTTGATAATTGTTCTTCAAGCCATTAAATGTTAATTACATAATTAACAAATTAATTATAATTATTTAATTATTTGGATCAAATTTCACTTTAATTCACGTTCGAATTTCATGTGAATTTCGTTTGAATTTCATTTGATTTTATTTACCCAAATTCTTATTTCCATTCATTAATAGAATTTATGAATTAGTTTAAAATTCCAACAAGATTCACTTCGTCAGAAACGTTGAACCTAAGTTATCTATCTACGTGCTCATTTCAGTCTAAATTTCGAGCAGTTTCTCAACATTCGTACAAAATTATAAACTACTTTAGAACATTAAGAAAAGTAAGACTAAAAACAACAATAACATAAATAGTAAGTTGAAAAGGTCAAGTCAGGATTCAGGACAAAGAGATGATGAAAAAGAATAAATACATTTGCAATTTACCTATAAAGAAGATAAATAGTCGGAAACGGATGATCAAAGAAACTGAGGATCATTTACCTAACATTCAATGTCGTATTCTCCGGTTGGACAGAGGATCTTCCTATAGAGGATAGATTGCGCTTACCATTACATCTTGAAACTGGATGAAGAAGTTGAGTACTCATATTTCCTCTTTGGTTGAGGCGGAAACTGGATCTTCCTACATAGGATTAAAACCCTAAAATTAATATAGAGAGGTTGAAGAGAGGGAAATCAGGATATCATGAAGGTGCCGCTCCCGCTTCTCTCTCTTCTTCTGGTTTTGGCCAGGGAGAAGAAATAGAGATCGGAGAGAAGGAGAGAAGAAAGAAAATGTATCAACTAGTGATACTAATGAAAGTAAAGGGATTAGAGCTGTAGTATGGGGAGCGGGTTTCGGAAAGGAAAGGGGAAAAGAGAGAGATGTGTTAATTAAACCGATAGGTAATAGCAATTAGTAAATGTACCAATTTCTAATATGGTATTAACGATTAGTGACTTATCCAATCGCTATTAAGGAAGTAAAACTGATTGGTTGTTATACCAATCAGTACTAATGCTTTCAAAATGCAACAAAACCTGACACCTTTTTTCGCGATCTTTTATTGGGGGTATACCGATTGGTTTGTAACCAATCGGCGTCTTATGTGGTGTAATAGTGATTGGTGTAAAGACTAATCGCTATTATTGCTCACTATTACTCCTATTTTTACTAGTGTTCCCCTAGAACTAGGCTTTCACGAATATGATAAGATTTAGGGATAGAATTTCAAAGCGACGAATTGAACTTGAATTTGATCACTCGACCGACCTAAGCCTACTATTAATACTCATTAGGTGTTTCTCTATCAATCCATCAAACAAACATCACATATTATAGTTCAAATCGAAAAATTCAAATTCTGTCCAAAAATAGTTTTTTTAAAAACTTTCTCCGATGATCCCAGCTTCGATCCAGGCTTCTGGAAAGCCTTTGAATTTCAACAACTCCTTGGAGTGTTCTCCAATTGTTTGTAAGCATCCATAACCTTTGAATTTCAATTTGTGATTGAAAATTAGATTTTTCTAAGTTTGATCGGTTTGATCTGTTCTAGGGTTTAATCGTATGATTTCTTTGTTTATAATCAATTCCTAGATGTTATATGAACTTTTTGTTGAAAGAGATTTGATCAAATCAACCTTAAACTAAAACATGAAAATTTGAATTGAAAATCTGGATTTTTAAAAATTCATGTTCTTGAGTTTTAATCTTAATTTTTTTATTCAAATAGATGCTAAACATGTTTGTAAACATTTTAGAATGATTTCCAGATCACTATAACATCACCTCGATAGTATTTGATCAAACTGTAATTTTGAAAATTTTGAGTATGATTTCCATATCACTATAACATCACCCCGATAGTGTTTGATCAAACTGTAATTTTGAGTTTGAATTTCATCTTCAAAAGTTGTTACAAAGCTGTTTTGATGTTCTTATTTTGGTTGTGTTCAACTGTGTTCATTATTTCAAAGCTAATTTTAAAAAATCAGATATAGATATGGCTTAATTTAAAATAACCCAAATTTAAACCTAAAAATAGTTTTTAGAAATTGATCTTTATAAAGATCGGTTGATTGTGATTAGGGTTATGATTTTTGTTCTCCATAATCATATGAATCATCTACAACTTACAGATTATGATTATATGATATGTATCAAAAGTTATAGCTTCTGCAATTCTTGACCAAATCAAGAACACTTGGTCCCCGACGAACGATTCTTGTAGGACCGGGAATGAAAAATATGACCGATGATCTTCAGTGCAGACCGAGACTAAGAACCGGTGTTCTTGAGTTAGGATCGAGATCGATGACCGGTGTTCTTGAGTTAGGATCGAGACTCAAGACCGGTGCTCTTGAGCAAGGTCTGAGGATCTGACATGGGACCGAACCTTCCAAGTCCACGACCGATAAACATAGACCTGGGGTCGAGCCTCCCAAACCTAGGACCGAACAGCTTGAGTTCAGGATCGAGCCTTCTGAACCTCAATCAAGCAGTCCGAGTTCGAGACCGAGCCTCTCGAACTTAGGACCGAGCCTTCCGGTCTATTAACCCAGGCTACTAAGCCCTAGTATAAATCATCTAGTCTAGAATGAGCATGTCCGATCTCAAATTATCAAAATCGGACCCAAACCTTAGGACTCCGGTCCTAAGGCCTGTTTGGCTTCACTTTTCAAAATCCAAAATTATTTTTGTAATTTTAGAACCCCAATCCATTTCAAATAATCCCTACAGGTCAGAAAATAATATTTAAATATTTTCGGGATATTTCCCAAACAAATATTTTGGCTAAAGCCATATTTGAAATTTATTTTTAAATTCTAAAACTTTTTTGATATTTTTTAGGGTTTTTACTCAGTATTATATCAACGCAATCGTAAGTACGTCCTTTCAAATAATTTTGTACAATTATTTATGCAATCTAAACATATCCTTGTTTTGAACCCCCTAAACTACTAATCCAAGAAAATAAATCTTATAATAGTCAGACCTTGCTTATTTTAAAATTTAAAACCGTCATTTGACGGGCGTGGAGGACATAGAGCGAAAGCCCTTTTCCGAGTGTAGCCAAAGACCGAACCCCTTATAGAAACTCTGGTGTAAAATACATTTGTACACTATACTTTTTTACTAATTTTTATAAAATCATTTCGCGAATCTATTTTTCAAATAAATAATTTTTAAATTGGGTTTTGGTTAAATTATTATTTGACCCCTAGATTATTAAAATTTGAATAAAATTAATTATTTCTACATGATTAATTTCAAAATCTCCTAGGTATTCTTAAAATCTTTTAAAATAATATTTTATTTTAAAATGCGTCTAACACGCAAACCAAGGTTGAAAATCATCGAACATCGAGTCACCCCGCGATATTCCCCGTATTACCATAGAGGGAGTGATTCTTGGAGTTCCAATATATAATAATTTTTATATTTATATAATTATTAAAAAAAATTTATTTATATATATATATATATATATATATATATATATATATAACAAAAGTGGTGAGTAATTGGAAATGGTGAGTAATTTGAAGGTTATCCAAATAATTTAACTATATACATATAAAAGAGATTTCATAATATATATAAATATAAAAAATAATATATATAAGAGATTTAATAATTATATATATTAAAAATATGCCATCAAAATAATAATTAAAGGACCAACCAACTCATTTATCGTATATTATATTTCTTTCTCATTATTATTGTTATATATTAATTATTTTTATTAGTTTTCGAGATATAATCGGTCAAGATAAAGATGGGAGACTAATAACATCTCTACTTTGGTCAAACCGAACCAAGGATAAACAGTCCCAATAGAGAATTAGAAAGAAAAAAATGCGGGACTAATTATAATTGTAAATAGCCCCGATGAAGTTCAATGGGTTGGTTAATAGCTAGTTGGGCCTGCCAGCCAGCCCATCTACCAATCGCCGGCGGGATTCCAGTTTTCTACACTATTCATCTCTTCCCCTGCCTCCCTCCCTCCCCTTTGCGCCGATTAACAGTTTCCAAAGAAGAAAAATGGGTTTGCTCAAGGTCAAAGGGATCATCCCCATCTCTTCTTTCCGTCTCTCCTCTCTTCTCCGCCTTCAGAAAGATCCCAAGATTGCTCTCCAACTCTTCCTATACCCTAATAATGAAGATGATCAACAACAATCGAAGCCCTTCCGCTACACTCTCCGCAATTACGACCTCATCATCAACATACTCGGCCGCGCTAAAATGTTCGACGAGATGGATCACATCGTCCAACGAATGCACAATGAAACCCGTTTCGTCCCTAAAGAGATCATCTTCTGTAACATCATATCCTTCTATGGTCGTGCTTCCCTCCCTGATCAAGCTATTCGTGTTTTTCTTCAAATACCATCATTCCATTGCCATCAAACTCTAAGGTCTGTTAACACACTCTTGAATGCTCTCTTGGACTGCCGACAATTCGATCAAATGATGTCATTGTTTCTATCTATGAAAGAGTTATGTGAACCCGATGTCTGTACTTATAATATAATGATGAATGCTTTCTCTACTTGCGATGATTTGGATAATGCTTGGAAGATGTTTGATGAAATGAAAAGGAATGGAATTGAACCGAATGTGGTGACTTTTGCTACTCTGATTAATGCACTATGTAAGATGTCTTGTTTTGAAGAAGCATTCAAGTTGAAAAAGGAAATGGTTAGTGTTTATAGGATTCAACCAAATGGGTATATCTATGCATCATTGGTCAAGATTCTATGTAAGATGGATAAATTGAGTTTAGCTTTCAAACTTAAAGATGAGATGTTGAAAAGCAAGAATGGTGTGAAATCCTCTGTTTACACTTCCTTAATCAGCTCACTCTATAAAGTGGGTCGTGGAAAAGAGGTTAAATTTCTTCTCGAGGAAATGAAAATCTACGGGTGTGCACCCGTCACAGCAACCTATAATTCGATCATCCATGGATTATGTATCGAGAAGGATTTCAAGGCTGCGTTTGCTGTAATAGATGATATGGAAAATAAGTTCGGTAGAAGGGCGGATACAGTAAGTTATAACACACTTATTTGTGGACTTATGAAGGATGGGAGATGGAATGAAGCAAATGATGTGTTTAAGGATATGCCTAGAAAAAGATGTTTGCCTGATATTGTTACTTATCGAACTCTTTTTAGTGGGTTTTGTGCGATGATGCAGCTTGAAGAAGCTGCGCTTATTCTCGATGAAATGATTTTCAAGGGATATAAGCCTTACGCCCCGAGCGTGACAAAGTTTATCGAATGTCTTTGCGACAGCGGGGATGTGAATTTATTGGGGAAAGTTGTGGAAATACTTGCGAAAGGAAATGTTATAGATGTTCTAACATGGTTTGCTGTTGTTCCAATTGTTTGCAAGAATGAGAAGCAATTGAATTCTTCTTCTTCTAATAAGCTTGTTGATGTATTATTGACACCAAGATTAGAAGATTACAAGTAAGTTGTAGTTTTTATTATATTATTATGTAATTTAAACAAGAGTTATGTAAAATTAGTGTGTATAATAATAATATGATATAATAGGTAGTGGATATGACATTATTGTGGATCAATTAAATAATAAAAAAGAGTTGTTAATGATGAAGTTTGATATCATTATTGGCGTGAAGAAAATTCTTCTAAAACAAATAGATGACCCTAATAGACAATCAAATGTCACATCTACAATAGAAAATTAAATTAATTTAATACTACAAGTCAAGAGTCAAGACACAAATTTCTTAATTTCAATTATTGAAATGATTCAACTTTTAAGCCAATTAGTTTCAATTCTCTATCACAAATTTAGGTTTCAAGAATTCTATATTTCAAGAATCCTATAGAGATTGATGAGAATTGGACCTAAATGCTAAGCTAAGAAGTACCCTATTATATATAATTTACCTTATAATTTTATATCTTCATATTGAACTCCAATATCATATCACATGGATAATTCCAATTTCTTTTTACAAAAATTGCAGAAGTTAACTGAAAACTACAATACAATGGCTTCTTCTAAAAGTGTCTGAATCAAAATCATGAACACAGATACACTTGACACTGTATAATAGTCTTACCAACATTGAAACCAGGAACAACCGTGAAGCCAACCTTTGGTGCTGGCCGGTTCGATTCCGATGAGATGGACGAAAGAAAAGCCTGTTCTTCTTCGTTCACGCATTGCATATAAACGTCAGAAAACCGACACCCTTTAGCCACTTGAAATATAGATGGGGCAAATTCAGGCTCAAAAGAGAAGGCCAGGCAATGCAACAGCCAAACCCTCTTCGCCATTTCGCTAAATGCCGCGAAGAAGGCAGTTTCTGGATGATGTTCGCCTCCAATTACTAGCTTTCTCTGGTTCAAGTTACCGAAAAGAGATGACTCCATTTCCGGGTGAATCAGTTGTAAATACTTTGAACAACAGAATTTAGCAAATGTAGATTTCGGCCTTTGAGATAGATAGTTCTTTGTCTTGAAAGACTTCAATTCATTAAACCTGTCAAAGAAAAGTTTATGTTGTTTCCTATGTCTGCTGCCAGTGGTGGTTTTCGCTAAATGAACCGCGAAACCTGGATAGTTGAATTGGTTAAACATCTCACGACAGACAAACGATTCCAATGCAAAACATTTCTGAGTAGATTGTCGGAAAGTAATACCGGGTTGGACTGCAGTCGCGACCGCATCTAAATCCCACCCAATTATCTCCATTTCACCGATCATTAACCTGACAAATCTCCTAATATGCTTTACTGTCTGATCAAGAACCTTTCTGAAATGATTCACATTCAATGTAGAAAGCTGGAGTGTGCTGGGAATTGAAGAAATTGAACCGTTAGAGTTCAATCTCTTCTCCAGCATCTTGTTCTCTTTGTTGGCTTCGTCTAGTTTCTCTTCAAGAAATGTTATTTCCGAATCCTTAAGCCTGAGTTGAGAAATCAGCTTCTGTCGTGTTATCCCGTATGTTCTTAATACAGACTTCTGTTCCTTAATGTCAGCTAACAGCAATGCGGTTTCAGGAGAGGTGGAATCGTCGAGATGGTGATTCTTTGAATGACATTGTTTCAATTCAGATAAATACTTAAATTCTGATACGACCATCTGATCTGCTGCTTGAATCCCATCTACATCGTAAGGAGTTTGACAGAACTGCAATTGAGCATATGATGCTTTTATAGATGAAATGCTAGCAAACAATTTGGCCATAAATGCTTCGGTTGTTATTTGCTGATGAAAGATTTCTTCTTCATGGAACTTGCTGGACGGTTTAATATCCTTTTCTTTGAACTTCGTTTTGTGAATCCCATCTACGAATGATCCTGATTGATCCTGACGAACGCCGCGCATAACCTTAGCAGCGAAACTCATGGCTAATTTGACTTCAGAAGTTCAGATCAATTGAATATCCATCTTGATCTGATCAATGGGAGAAGACAAAAAGAACCCACAAGTGGAAAACTACTTAAGAATGGAGATGAAAATTGTAACGGTAATATGATCAAACGTTGGACATGGTTCAGTAAAAAGAGGATAATAGATAAAGCAACGGCTCTTAGATCAAGGTGGCGGTGGTAGTGGGATTTTCAAACTGCTTTTCTTTCAAAAGTATGAAGGAAAAGAAAAAGTGAGAAATACAAAAAGAAAACAAGCAAGTGGATACTAGGTTATTATTATTTTATAATATTTAATCAACATCATCAGTGTAATTATTTCTTAATTCCTTCCTTTCTCTGTCATTGAATTTTTTAATGTCAATTTAGTAACATATAATTTCAATATCAACCTTCCTTAGTTAAAATTCATCCCATAACAGTACATATGAGTGTTTGTGATAGAGTCAAGGCAATAGGCATATAAATATCATGCTTCATTGATTGATCAACTATAAAATTAGAAAAAACTTCCTTAAGAAGGAAAATTAGATCAGGTACAAGAGACAAGAAACATATTTATCTGGGAGGAGTTGCTTTGGACAATTGTGACATTGTTCAAAGAAGAGAGCTCGTCCTAAATCTTTACTAACTCATCGACATGTTTTGTTGTCAATAATATGAGAGGTTTGTTTGACTAAACGAGGAAATTGGTTAGGAGAGAATCTAGTTGATGGTTTAATAAAGTTGTTGTAACTATCGATGACATTTTCATTTTATACGAAGATTCGAGGCCAACAACATATATGTTTCTTATGAATGATCATGATGATTGTGATCTATCTCCTAGACCCCTCCCCATGAGAAAATAGACCATTGTCCTATTGTGTACACTTCTAAGGTTTAGGGATGATAGGTTTGAAAGATGATCTCATATGACGAAATTGGTAAGAAAGGAGAGAATAAGTGAATATGTGTCGTGACTTTGTACTCTCGTTGTATTTCTACCATGGTTGATGCCCTATTAAACGACTTTTTCCGTTGTCTAGAATGTTTGGAATTTCTAGAGTTGTCTATATGATAAACACATATAATTAGTGTGTTTATCAAGTTGAAATAATAGAATTACAAAAATCCCTTTTAAAAATTGTGTTCAAGTTATTGAAGCCATCATAACAATAAATTAATTACATATTCTAAAGTTTAACTACTTTGTGTATGAACAGACATATTCTCAAATAGTAAAAAAGAAGAATAAGAAGAAGAATAGTCTGAATAGACATTATAGTAACCTTCCTTACTATCTTTATGTTTACTCTATTATAATCAAAAGCTGTTAATTGTTTATTACACCAACATGGATTCCATCTAGAAATATATTATTATATAAAATATGTTCTTATATTAAACAAGAAAAAATGCAATGTTGGTACACATTACAAGAAGTGGATCCCACTTTATGAGCATATTTTCTGCTTACAATTTATAAATACTAAGATTAATCAGAGATCACATGTACCAAATTTTAATTATTTTAAAAAAATCATAGAGATTGGAGCCACTTACAGCTAAGGGCCAATCTCCTTCACACCCTATTTTTAGCATTAGATGTAATATTATTTATTTTAAACTATTCATATGTCAATTTTAGTTTTAATATTAAATTGTTTTTGAATTAAGAAAATACTATAAATATCAAAATCAATTTACATCATAACTCAACAACTGCAATAAATAAACCACAGCTGGATTGTCTCTTCTAAGTAAAATTTGACTCTAAGTTATTGTTTGAATTTTTTACTAGTTAGGGATTTCAAAAATTATCAAACCAGATGAAATGAAATATGAGTAAAATAAATAAGAATAAAAGAATGAATTAATTACCTGTAGAAGATGAAGAAGACTTATCGATTCAGTAGTTCGTCGAATCTCAAGAAACAGCAATTCACCTCTAATGGCTACTAACGATGACCTAACTCGGACCGTTATCTGTATGAATGAATTGATTCCAAAATCTTTCAATAAGAAGTTATTGATAGCAGATTGACAATGCGAGTGAACGGAAGAACAATATTCATCAGGCGAATTTGCAGAAAATAATCACGTACCAGAGCTCTACAAACTTCGAACTCGATCTCTTCAATGTCTGTGTTTCGATTCGATTCAGATCATTCAGCTCCTGATCATGATCATGATCAGTTATCGGAGAATCAAATTAGCTCTATATCATCCTCAAATTAGCGATCAAAGAACGAGAAACTCTAGCGATTCAAAAATTCAGTATACATTATAGAGAGAGAAAGAGATAAATAAGAATTAAGAAATGAGGAGAGAAAAAACGCGTATAAAAATCCCAACGTAGCGTGCGACTAAAACACGATAGATATTAATTAATAGAATTGAAAAGGGTGATTAGTCTTAATCACCCTCATAATCATTTTTATTATTTTTTATCAAACACAGCAAGCTTCATGCTGGGAAATGCGACGAAATTATCTTAAAAAATCCCTTAAATGCGTGGTTTAATTAAGTAAACGATTACTTCTAAATATTTTGATGAAATTAACCCATCAACTCTGTCGCGTAACGCGAAGGGTACGATTGTCTCGCGAAGAAAAAACATATTTTGATGAAATTAACCCATCAACCCTATCGCGTAACGCGAAGGGCATGATTGTCTCGCGAAGAAAAAATATATGACAAGTCCAGAATTACCGTGTCCTTCGCGTGACGATAGTGCCTTTCACGTTATGCAACTGAGATAATTTCACAAATTTCACGTTCGCGATCCTGCCCTTTCACACGTTACGCTAAGGGGTATTTTCGTCAAAAATTTTTTTTAATAATCACCAGCAAAATTTAATTTAGGGCATTTAAATCTTTTTTAAGGTCATTTCATCAAATTTCCCATGCCAACAAATACTTATATATTTCTTAATTATTAAATTATTTTACTCGATTCTATTACTTGGGCAATATACATAGAATGGTTTCAAAATAATGAAAAACTTCAATTTTTAGAAAATGATTAAATAATAGCAATTAACTATACCTTCACATGCATTATTATTAATGAAATGTTTCTATTTCCAGTAGTGCATTTAACTTTAGGTCAGAAGTTCTCACCACCTAGTGATGGGAATGATTTGCATAACATTTATATGCCAGTTCATGAATCACACTAATGATAGCCATCGTAGAATAAACCCTAGTCGTAAAGAAAACAGAACAACCCTTTTGTGATAATCTGAGGATAAACACAAACAAAAGGTAATAAAATGAAATGAAAACCACACAAGAGGATGAAATTGGGAAGAATTTGCTTTCATTTTAAGCCTTCTTGAAGAATGACATAATATTTCCTTGTTTAGGATCCTTTGCATTTCCTCCTTTCTTCAGCCCTGCCTTGGAACTTGTGGCATTGGGTTTTACAGCTGGTGACTTCTTTGTGACTGCTGCTGCTGCTGCTGGCGGCCTGAGTTGTTAGGAGAAAAGACAAAAATAATGACATATATTAACTCCCGAAAACACACTTAACCGCCTGACAGGCTCGAACCCATGACAGGGAGACTGAGAGACGCTAATAATGCAAGGTCATATCAGGTATTATACCTTTCAGAAGTAGTAGTACTGACTGTCTTACTGTCCTCTGCATTCTTTGATGAACCCTTATCATCATCTTTCTTCCCTCCATCTTCACCCTCCCAGACAACCTCAGTTACTGCACATAAATCATTTTTTGGTACATAATAATATCAACAAACCAACTTATAAGTCTAAATAAGTCTACATAAACACTTCAAATATATACTATACCTTCTCTCCCCCGTTCATCTATTCTTGTTTTGAGAACTTTCCTTCTTTTAGGTGAAGAGGTAGAAGCAGCATCAGTTCCTTTATTATTTGTTTTTGAACTAATTTCAGGTATATGACCCTGCATCTTATCTGAAGAAGCATTCTCTAGTTCTTTGTTCCTTTTCGCAACTGATGGTTTGATTGACTTGATGTCTCCCACTGTTTCTTCTTTTTTTATAGTAGATCCTTCCATTTTCTGCTTGTGTAAGTTCAAGCTGCTCTTATCAGGAATTGAGGTTTTTGTGTCTGGTACTACGTCTTGCAAGGACTTCCCTCTAGGAGGATCTGGAGATGCTAAACTGATTGCATCTTCGTTGTTGTCGTTCTCATCATCTGAGAAATCACATACAACTCTCCTCTTCCTTCTAGAATCACCCTTTGAAGTTCTTCTGAAGTTAACATCACAATCATCCTCGTCACTTTTTGATTCAGACGTTTCATGAGCATGAGCATCAGATTCTGCATGCATTGACAATTAACACAAAAATTCAAAAGGGGACAAAATAGAATGGTTCTTTTGAAACTTCAAAAGGGGACAAAATGGTAACATACCACTTAAATTTGTGACGGAAGTTTTAGTTTCTTCCATGATTGAACTTGACTTTGTTTTTGCAGAAGCACGACCCCACATATTTGCCAATGAGGTTCCATTTCCGGATGTTGTTTTATTACTCTTATCTTTTGGTTTCTCATGATGCACTGGGGCAGCCTTCACTTTGTCTGAGGGTGGCTTGCCAGCTTGCTCATGAACACCATCTTTAGCATTAGTTTCAGTTTTTATAGCTTTGACATTGTCTAAGGGGATTGATTGATGAGACTTTTGTAGAGAAGACTCTGGAGGAATTGAGGTTTTTTTTGCTAAACCATTTAGAGGTAGCCCAGGGAGTCCAGATTTTTGGGATTGGGGAGAAATGGTACTGGAGTCTCCTTTAAAAATGCGTTTGACAAAAGGATTTGAAATTGCACAGAACCTGATAGATAAGAAATGGTAAATATAACACAAACAAGATTGGTGCAAAGATTAAAAAATAGACTCAATTTAGCTTCTCTATCATTTTCCCCCTATGAAATGGCTTGCTTTGAAGATTAATTTAACTTTTTCAGTGAGTTATTGATCCATTTGGAAACACTTTTCTTTTCTGCCAGGTATCTCATCTGGATATGGATCCATGTGAAATCACCTTCGGAAACACAAGGATTCCAAATCAGGAATGGGCCAATTGGTAAGACTGTGGACAACCATATCTAACATATACTACAAATTCTGTCTTAAAAAATATTCTGCAATGTAGTTAGTACATTAAGAGGTACAAGGAGCACATTAAGAGTTACAAGGAGCTATTGGGTTCAGTAGCCTACTTTAGAATAATATTGGCAAAAGTTTAGCAACAAACTAAGAAATATTGCTACAAATCAAGCACCAAACGGAATTACCTATTATCTCTCAAGCAATTGTCAATATCAGGGGGCTGTCTGTAAAGTTCCTCTGCCTGTATAAATTCATTATTCCAAAGAGATGCTGCATCTTTTGGAAGACAAGCTTGCACGCTATAAACTTGAACTGAACAGTTCTCAAATTCGTGCTTGGCCTCTGCATATGGGAAGAAGATAAATTAACCAAACTTTGTATCTTTTGTCTTATTTTCTATTGGCTTTTTGAAGAACAATTAGTCCCTTGCTAGTTACAAAATCATAACTGCACCACAACCTCAATTGAATACAATAAAACAAGCATTACTCCCTCAAAGAAATTTACAAGGAACGATCAACTCCAATATTTACTAATGCTGTGATAACAATGAGTTAAAGCAATGAAAACATGGATGACACTACCAGAACTATAAATTTGATCAAAATTGTATTGTCAAATCAAATATTTTATCAGTACAACCGATCAAATTCATAAAGATATCATGATAAACAGGCATAATAGTTCAAGATGGAAGGAACAAGTCTAAAGAATAACAGGAGTAGAAGTTAAACATATAGTGATTGTTCTGAACATGGAATGAACAAAAATTATGTGGATGCACAGAAAGATCTTCAGACCTGAAAGTTTATGCCCAGGGACAAGCTTAACATGGTATTCAGAAGTGTTCTTCTTCAGCAGACCAGATAAAGCATACACTGCTTCAAACCCATCTTCGTTCTTTTCTACAAAATCTTGGAGCAACCTTTCTCAAACAAAAAACAACTCTCAGATACAGAAACAAGTGCAAAGAAAAGCTATAAAAACATAGAGGGTAAGGGATTGTACTTCTTAGCAGTATTTGATGACAGTAAGAAGTTACGGCTCAGCCACTTATAAGAAACCTGAGGAGATGAAAATTATGCTTAGCCTAAGTTGGAAGAGTGAAAGCAAAAGAATGGAATTAAGGATTGGGATAATGATCAGTTCAGAAACATGGAATTGGGAAAAGAAGGGATATTTCCACAATCAATCGCATCGTAAAGATAACTTAATGTAGGGTTTGTAAAGATAAAAACATAGGAATTTGAAGAATCTACCACTTGAAGTTTGTCGGAGATGAGGGATTGAATCTCTTCAAGGATGCCTAGGGTTTCGACTTCCGCCATTTTGTGAGAGTGGACCGGCTGGGATCGTAAAAGCCTAGAGGAGGTTAAGCCGAAGAAGTGTACGGCGGCTCTAATCGCTATTCTGCGTTTACCCGCCCAAAGAGCAATCAAATTCCCGCCACTGAATTTTGGTGTATTCTTTTTCGCTTTTTCTTATCCCCTTTTAATCTCTTCTAGACAATATCAAATCATTTTTTTACTTTGCACTTTTAAGTGATAATTGATATTCTTTAACCTAAATATTCTATATTTATAAAATAATTAATATTTAAAAAGACAAAAAAAAAAATAGTATTAAATATATTAAGTATTTTGTTTTAATATTTAAACATTCATTAAATAATTAATATTGAATATTATGTTTTATAATTAGTTTAAAATGTGTTATTTTAATTTTTATGTTAAAAAATAAACAATGATTAAATAAAAACAAAATTATTATTTTAAAACAATTTAGTATATGTTTTAAATGGTTTATAAATATTTATTAGTTAATTTATAGTATTATTATATAATAAAAATTATTTATATTGTTTTATTAAATATTATTAAATTAAATATTAAAGAAAAATTAATTAAAATTTTGGAAAAAAAAAATATTTAAAAAAAATATTTAACAATGCATTCATTTTAATGTTAGTGAATTTATTATTTTAAAAAAATAGTAATTACTTTATTTTTTATTAATATGAATTATAATTTTAGAGTTTTCATTAGTAAGATATAAGATAGTTTAGATAAATTTTATTATAATTTTAACTATATTGTTTTTAATGATTTTTTTTATTATTATTTTTTTGGGTACATCTTAATTTTTTTTAGATTTCAGTCACATTTAATGCTTAAAAATATTTTTTATTTATTTTAGATTACATTTTAAAATTAAAAATAAAATATTATAATTATATGAGTGTTTTTAAATTTTGATATTATAAAACAAATGGTTTTGTTGTAACATTTACATAATAAATTTACTATATTATCTAATATAAATTTACTTAAATTTTTTTAATTAAGTGAAATTATTTTTATTTTATTTTAAATTAAATTATTTCAAAATAATAATATTACAGTTATTATTAAAAAATATTAATTAATATTTGTTTCTTATAAATAATAAAACAATATTAAAAATTATATTAATATTATTTTTATTAAATATTCAAATTATTAATATTATTTTTTATATATTATTTTAATATAATAATATAACAGTTTTTTATAATTAATATTATATATTAATAATATATTTTTAAAAATTCTTATTTATATTCTATATTTTATAAGTATATATTAATAATATATAATTTTTTTTAAAGTTCACTTATAATAAAATCCTCCATTAACAATTATTCACCAAGATAATCTTTCAAGATTCAATCGATTCAATATTCATTAACAATATATATATTTTATAAATTTTAAATATTAATAAATATATATTTCTTAAATATAATCATTTTATTATTTTCAACCAAATATTTATACAATATCTTAAATTTATTTTATAATAATTTTTATTATATTTTATTTTATATTAATTTAAATTGTTTCAAAATAATAATATAACATTTTTTATTAAAAAATATTAATTAATATTTTTTTATTATAAATAATAAAAAATATTAAAAATTATATTACTATTTTAAACTAATAAATAAATAATATAATTAACACAATTAAATATTAAATATTTTTATTTAATTTAAAAATAATTTTATTATTTAATATAATAATTAAAAGATTTTATTATTTTTAATCAAATATTTATACAATATCTTAAATTTATTGTTAGATATAGATAATAATTTTTATTATATTTTATTTTATATTAAATTAAATTAAATTATCTTAAAATAATAATATAACATTAATTAATATTTGTTTATTATAAATAATAAATTATATTAAAAATTATATTAATATTTTAAAATCATAAATAAATACTTTTTGAAATTATTTTTTAAAATATTTTTAAAATAAATATTTGATATATTATTTATAAAATAATTAATATAATTAAATATTTTTATTTTAAAAATATTTTTATTATTAAATATAATAATAATAATTTATTATTTGATTGTTTTTATGAAATAATTAAATAATCAAATTATTTTTTTATATATTATTTTAAAATAATAATATAACAGTTTTTTAATAATTATTAATTAATATTTGTTTTATAAAAATAAATAAAAAAAACTAATTATTAATAATTTAATAAATGCATTTTCAAAATTTTAAATAAAAGGTTAAATAGTTTATTTTAATAATCTTTTTATATTGTATTATTAATTTTTATATTATATTATTAATTAATATTTGTTTTTTTTTATATTAATAATATATGTTTTAGAGTACTTAGATTTATATATATGTGAATTCTTATTATTTCAAATATTCACAATATACTAAAGTTAAATGTTTAGATATTTATTATTTAATTTATAATATTATTAAATTAAATATTTAATAAATAAATGAAAAAAATAGCAAAGTTAATAAAAAAAATGTTAAGATTCATGTGTAATATGCATAAAGAATTAGCAAGATTGAGTTAAGATAGAGTCAATATATATAATCTTAAATATTTCAAATTATATATAATAAATAAAATATTTTATTATTTTTAATAAAATAAAATATTTTATTATTTTTAATAAAATATTTATACAATATCTTAAATTTATTTTCAAATAATAATTTTTATTATATTTTATTTTATATTAAATTAAATTATTTTAAAATAATAATATAACTGTTTTTATTAAAAACAATATTAATTAATATTTGTTTATTATAAATAATAAAAAATATTAAAAATAATATTAATATTTTAAACTCATTAATAAATATTTTTTAACTTTATTTTATTAAATATTTTTAAAATAAAGATTTAATATTATTTATAAAATAATTAATATAATTAAAACTTAAATATTTTTTATTTGAAAATTAATTTTATTATTAAATATAATAAAAATTTATTATTTGATTGTTTTTATTAAATTATCGAATTATTAATATTATTTTTTATATATTATTTTCAAATAATAATATAACAGTTTTTTAATAATTAATATTTGTTATATAAAAATAAATAAATAAAAAACTAATAATATAATACATAAATTTTCAAAAATTTAAATAAAAGGTTAAATAGTTTTATTTTAATGATTTTTTATATTATATTGTATAATTAATTATTTGTTTGATCCTTTTTAAATATTGATTATTTAATTTATAATATTATTAAATTAAATATTGAATAAAAAAATGAAATAAAAAATAAAAAAATTTAAAAAAACTGGAAAAAGAATATTAAAAATATTAGTTTTAAAGTGAATGAGTTTATTATTTTGAAAAAACAATAAATTTTTTTAAAAAAGTTTCATTTATACTAAAAAAAAATAAATTTTATTGTTTTTTAATCTTAATAATATATATAATATCTATATATATATAATGATGCTTAATTTTTAAAGTGTCCGGATTGCTGGGTCGAGAGCTGTGGTTAATTTGGATACTTGGGTCGGATTGTGGGTTGACCCGCCTTTAAATTTAAAACGGTTAAAAATAAAATTAAAAATGCTGGAGGTATGTTTCAAACTTGCAACCTAACAAAACAAGTACAACTCTTTAACCAACTAGGCTACAAAGACTTTATATTTTAAATTCAACACCAAATCTGATAAACGTGGGACGTTTTAATATTAATATAAGTTCAACTTTTTAAATAACTAATCTATATATATATGATGATGTTGAGTAAATTGATACTTGAGTCGGATTGTGGGTTGACACACCCATAAATTTAAAACGATTAAAAATAAAATTAAAAATGTTATCCATAATTTGTTTTCCCGTTTTTTTATAGTATTAATCGTGCAAATGCACGGGCTAAATGATAGTTTATATAATGCTACTCAAGCTTCTAACTTATATTTTATTATTAATATTAATTATATTTTTTTATAAGTTTTGAGTTGTGGTGAGTAATATTTTAGATAAATTTGTTATAATTTTAAATTATTTTTATTATTTTAAATTATAATTTGTTAATATTAAAAATGATAAAAATCGTTTAAACATGACAAGATGAAAAATGACATGAAAATAAAAATAAAATAAAAAACGTTACTTAATAAGTTATTAAGCTATTAAGACCTCTAGAAAAACGATTAACTCTACTATGGACTCTACTAATTTTTCGAAACGAATCTCATAAAGCATTATATTAATAACATTATTAATTATACGCATAAGACGATTACGATCGTTGAAAGTTCATGATTTTTCTTCAACTAGATAGTTTACTAAAAAATAATTGGGATGATAACCCAAATATTTAGGCTTGCCATATCAGACGCGTCAATCCAAACTTATCAACAACTACCCAAAGACTTATTGTTAGGATCTAGATCGCCGCTGGTGGACCGGGGGTTGGACCGGTTAGCGGTTCTCACTCGTAGGGTGGTGGTTAATCCGGTTAGAGATTAACACCGGGGTTTCAATACTACACAACCTGTCACAAACCCTTGAACTAGGTTCAAGCGCGGAAGAGGTTTGCTTTCAGGTTGAAGCGGCACGCTTGTATGATAGGCACAGTCGGTTTCGGATGATGGAGATTTGGAAATGGTGGGTCGGTTTCGGTAGTCTGGATATTCGGTATGGTTAGTATAAAGTCGGTTATATAATGAAGCCGGCAGAAAGTAAATAACACAACAGATTTTATGGATGTTCGGAGATAAAACTCCTACGTCACCCCTTCCTCTCGAAACCGCGAGAAGGATATTCACTAAGGAATACAAATACAATCCGATCGAGACTTATTTCCTGCTCGATAATACTCTTACAATTCACACCGAAATTGTAACACACTTAGAATTTAGCACTTAGGCTTTCTTAGAATAACACAGTTTTATCACTTGTAGTAAATGCTCTCAACGCTTCACTTGTCTAGCTTGATGTCTCACTGTTTGTTGCTTTTTCACTTCAGTTGCTTGTCCCACATTTACTCTTCTGCAACTACCTCCTTTTATAGGTGAAATATGCCAACGGTCATATTTCACTTCCTTGAATCTGATTGGCTGAGCAGAAGTGCAGTGATTCAGTGTTTCAGAGGTTCAGACCTGCGGTCGTTTCCTCAGACCTGATGGTCAAGCTCAGACCTGGCCTTATGTCTCAGACCTGCCGGTCTGTTCTTTCGGTTTGTAAGACAGACCTGCCGGGTTTGTCTTTTACTTGATATAGGCACTGTCTATTTGGACAGTTGTCTGTACTTGGAAGATTTCCTTTCTGGCTTATCCTGAAGTAGAAGGATCCGGTAGTACTGTCTTCTGCAGCCTACAGGCTTTCCTCAGACTTGCATGGATATGGAAGTATTCAGTCTGTTCCTTTGGTATCATTCTCAACAGATACCTGAAATGTCTTCTTGTACTGGTCGGTCATTTGACTTGGCCGAATGTCTTTGGTAGTGATGTAACCGGACTTCTTCCGGTTATTCTTGTCTTGTGGATGATCGGCTGTTTGATGGTTCCGGTTTTGAGCTTTGGCCGTTCCTTCCTTTGTGCGGTCACGTTCCGAATACTCTTGATCGGTTTGGTAGCTTGACCGGTTAGGTTTCTTTAGTCGGTTCTCTTGTTCATCCGGTCCGGTTCCTTGTTCCTGCATGGAAAGTTTATTTAAGTTAGGTTTATTTGAACCGGTCTGAATTTATCTAACAATTTCTCCCTTTTTGATTATTTTATTTAAAATTATCAAAATCATGTAAGTTTGCAACCGTAGGCCGGTTGTTTTTGTTTGTCCGGTTTTTTGAAAAAGACTTAGAGAATTTTTCGAAAAATTTGAGAGAAAGTTTTGAGAAAGGTTTTGGAAGAGTCTTTATCTTTTATCTAACAATTTCTCCCTTTTTGATTATTTTATTTAAAATTATCAAAATTAAGCAGAAATGCAAAGTAAGGCCGGATTCAAAAATAGCTTTGTATATTTATATATAGATGACCGGAAAAGACAAAATATATAGAAATACGAAGGCCAATAAGAAGGATAGTCCCTATTCGGAGTCCGTGAAATCATAGGCACTCTTCTTTTTCTTTGGTTGTTGTTGCCTGGTCGGTTCGGAAGAACGTCGCCTTTTAGACCGGGACCGCAGCTGTTCTTCGACTTCGTCCTCGACTTGGTCGGTTTGCTGCGATGTGCTCGGGATGACCGGTTCAGAGACTTCTCTGAGCAGTTCGGCAATCTGAACTTTCTTAGGGGCCTCCCTCTGTCTCTTTTTCGGTGCTGAGGCGGAGGCGGTCGCCTTCTTCTTCTTCTTCTCGTTTTCCTTTGCAAAGGCTTCCAGCCTTCGTCTCTCCCTTTCCAACCGTTCAGCATCCTCTGCTGCTAGAGCGGCTACTTTATCGGCAAACCCTGGGAACAGGGCCTGTCCTCTTTTAATTCGTGCGGCTTCCACTTCCGCTTCGGTTAGTTGAGACGATCGCGGCGCCTCTTTATCTTTGCTAACTTCGGCATCCAGTGCATCCTGGACCCTTTTAGCCACTTGAGCATCCGCCTCTATAGCCGCGGCGTCCGCGTTCTCCTTAGCCTTTAGAATTTCGGCCATCTGTTCGGTAAGTGCCTTTACTTCGGCCACGAGACTCTCGTTTGTCTTTTCGAGTTCTGAGACCCGGTTAATTGTCGTGTCAACCCGTTCGAAATCCTTCTTTAAGTGGGAGGTCACATCCTCCAGAGTTGCGGTTCGCTGAACACATTTTTCGCGCTCACCGGCCTCTTCCCACAGTCCGGCGCCGAGTTCTGAGAGACGTGCTTGATGTTGATCTAGCAGCTGCTTTGTCACGTCGGTGAACTTCATGGCCGAATCAATTATGTTGTTGCATCTATCCTTGAATGGTTGAAGCTTGGACACGTCGTGTTCTTGTACGCGGTCATCGATCCGTTCCGATATTGATGCTTCAAGCTTCTGAAGTCGGTCCTCCACCCATTCTTTAGCAGCCCATTCTTTAGGAGGGTCTGAAGCGGTGACTTCCGGTGGTGGGGGAGATGATTGCTCGGTAGGATCAGGATCGGCTTTGTCACTGGAATCTATCGGTGCAGCATTTTCATTTGGAAGTTCTAATTGTGCCGCATCCTCCAAGATTGGTTCCGTTTCCTCCAAGATCGGTACCTCAACTTCCAATATCGGTACCTCAACTTCCAATATCGGTACCTCAACTTCCCTTGGAGGTGTTGGACAGTTAACTGGAAATTTTTCGATTACCGGAGCAGTATAGACCGGTACTTGCTTTTGGTTGCAAATCGCTTCCAGCCGCTCGATTTCTTGAAGTATTTCCATTTTGCCTTTTGCAAGCCGTGTTAACACCCGCGGCGCTACGGTGTCCACCGATCCCTTCTCGATGTACTCTTCCTTAATTTTCCGGATGCGCTTTCTTAGTTTCCGAAGTTGGATCCTCGGTATCAGGAGACAGGTTCGGCTCTGTACCTCTTGAATTGTGTTGGATTTTGTGAGGCGCAACATCAGGTCCTCTACTTCCTCCAATCTGTCGATGCATTCCTTTTGCGTGAAGCCCGGTAGGATTTCTTTATATGTTGTACTGAACCGGTGCTCATGCCACTCCAAGTATAGCTCTACAACGTCCTCGCCTCGCTTTTCAATGCCCTGAAAGATTTTCTGGGCTAATCTATCGGCCTCTGCTTCTTCGGCCTCCTCCCTTTCCGTGTTGTAGCCTTCATTGGCTTCTTTATCAACCTCTTCTTCACCACTCTCTTCTCTATCCCCGGTGGTTTCAGGATTGGTGTTTTGTTCGACATCGTTTGGACTCCGAGCCGAATGATCGTCGTCATTGACCGTTCTATCATCGGTCCTCTCCGTGTCGGTTTCGGCAGAGACCCACTCCTCATCTTCTGTTTGTTGTGGTGGATCTTCAAAGGTTATCTTTTCTTTGCCTTTTCCTCCGGTCTTTTCTTTGGCCGGGGCATCTTTCTTTGCGGCTTTCTTCTTTCGACCACCTGTGGAGCTGTGGGCCGGATGTTTCCTTTGAAGGAATTGCTTTGATCTAATGAGGCAGCGTTTTGCTACCGCAACGCCGGGACCGATGTTGAGATTCAAGTGGAGGAAGATCTTCCCGAGGGGCACGGCGTATCCCCACGACCGGGTTGAGTCCGGTTTCACCATATCCATGAGGTTGCTGAACACCGATCTTGCCCAGTTGACCTCTTTACCCTCCAACAGACCGATTAACATCTTGATTTTGTCCCTTGTGAGGTTGTTGAGGTTTCCTCCCCTTGCCAGGATCGCCCTTGTGAAAATGTCACATATCGGGATATACTCTGGCCTTAGCATTTGCTTGCTCCCGGATGCTTTGACCGGCTCTTTAGATGCTGATAGAATGTAGCAAGCCGAGTCAAAGACGTCCTGGTCTATTTCTGCCGTTGCATCCTGGCCGGTTGTTGAAAGACGCAGGCTTTCGGCCACCAATCCTTCTGTGAGCTCTATTCGGGAACCGCATACAGTTGCGGTGATCTTGTCATAGGCGATAGTTGCGGTGTTGAAGAATTCTTCGACCGCATCTTTGTAAATGACGTGAGGACCGCCTAGGAAATATCCCAGACCGGTTTTAATCAGCCGGTCAGTGACTGCTTTCGCCTCGGTCGTCCCATTCAACCGGATTTCCTCGAAATCCACTTGAGAGTAGAGTTTGAACAATGCCGAATCACGACCCATGTTAAAGAGTTTGAGAGAGATATCCGCTTCAGATAGCCGTTTCAAAAGAGTTAGAAAGCTTAGAGAGAGAAAGTGGATTCGCGTGAGAATGAGATAAAATGACCGAAGGTCCCTTTTATAGATGCGGTTTGGAAACCCAACCGTCCCATCAATAATGGGCGGGAATTTTTCCTCCAAAATGAAAAGTCGCCAAACTATGGGCGGTAAACAAGAAAAGATGGGCGGCAAGTTTGAGCGGGAGATTTCCCTCCAAAATCCCTTGCGTATGTCATTGATGACGCATTCTTTTCTTTAGAAGCCGATTGATTGAGCGGTTTCTAAGTCTAACCAGACATTTTGATTGATCAGAGTGTTAAAAGTTTTAAACAGATTTTATAAGGCCGGATAGGAACGCGGTCATAGTTTGAAGATCAGTTACTTAGATAAATATTCAAAGAATTGAGAAGACATTGTCATTTAAACCGAAATGATATTAAAAGCCAAGAGACATCAGATAAAGAAAACCGATTATAAGATTCGGTACAGAGATAGGCATACAGAAGCAATGGAAAGTATGGCCTATTCAAACGACATTCTCCAGAGTCGTTCTCTTGCCGAATCACTGTTGAGGACATTTGAAGAGGAGGCCGGTGTGCCCGGTCCGAACTCTGGTCGGTACCCAAGAATCAGCTTGCTGATATGCGGTGCATACCCGAGACCTTTCTTGGTCAGCACCATATTCTTTAGGTTTTCCCAAATGACCGATGACCAGTTGATGGCCGATTTGCAAAGAATGTTGGTCATGATGTTATAGGTGTTCCTGGAATACCGTTGATTAGGTGATTGACACAGAATTGACCGGGTCACGATTTCGAGCAGAAGCTGACCGTGACTAGCAAGTTGGGTTTTTGGCCCAAAGTGTTCCACCGGAGAGGGGTTGGCCGACAAGTATTGCACGGTTTCAAATCCCGCAAGGTCCTGAATAGGAGGAAAGTCAGAGAAACCTTCAGTGGGTAGACCGAATAGTGAGGCAAATTCAACCTCGTCGATCCAGAACGTATGGTCTCTGACAGTAGAGACGATATACTTCTCCCTGATGCAGGCGCTTCGAAAGAAGGCCTTGACATCATCTATAAGAATAGGACCGGCCTCTTCAAGAAACGGTTGAAGACCGGTTTCGGCAAGAGAGTCATACATGAATTTCTCCTTAGTAGTGCAATCCCTTATGTCCGTGCAGGAGGTGAAATCGATGCAAAGAAAGTTTCCCAGAGTTCTGCTCGGCATGATTTCGGTATTTGAGAGAGAGACGGGATTCAAGAGAATCAGATGTGATCTTGTGCTTTCGGATGTGATGAAATGGGTAGAGTATGGCTCCTTATATAGGGTCGGTTTTGGAGGGAAAATCTGAGCATTGATGGTCAGTTTTGTTTTATTAAGGAAAGGAATCTTTACCTTTTCAAGGCGCATGGGGAAGTGGCAGATTGCAAAGTCCTAGGTAAGTGTTAGTTGGAAGTTGACCAGATTAGTTAGATATTGATTATTCAGTTGGTTGGGCATTATCTTATTTAATTAGGTATGCATTTAAACATAACCGAGATTAATTTGATTTAAACTGAAGATAATAGAAACAATGCCGAAAATGGCCTAAAGAGCGACGAAGAAAACATGAAATCAATAGAGATACAAACAAAGCCGAAAGAAACATGGATGAAGCCGATATGATCAAACTTGAGTTGGTTAAGAATACATCCGGTGCATGAAGCAAAACGACCGGATGCAGGAAGGAGTAACTTAGCGGGCGCGGGGATTGAATTCTTGAGGGAGGTTGAAGTTCCTCCTCCTCCACTCTCTCTCAAACCGATCGTAGAATGAATCGGTTACTTCTTTGGTGAACACCTGAGCATGGTTCAAACCTTCGCCGGGACAGGTTGGGACTCCAAGCTCCTCAAAAAGTCGGCTTACCTGGGGAACGAAAGCCACTGACCGGGTGCCGATTATCCAAATAAGGACGTCAAACAGTACCCTAGACTAGTTGACCGGCGTTCTGGTGATGATGGCCGCCATCATGTTGAAAATTGCCGCGCAATAGGTGTTGGTGACATCTCTTCCAAAGATGCCCCTTCCTATTACATCGTTGAGGAGCTGATACTCAGCCCTCAAGAGAGATTTAGAGCCATGATCATCAACAGGCTCATCCGACCGGGCAAGGGAGAGGGAGACCTCAACCTTAATATCGGCCGGAGGGTTGAGGTCTGTGATCCCTTGCTTGGGCAGGCCGAAGCACCGAGCGAAGTCCTGCTCGGTGAAATCGAAGATTATACCCCCAACCTTTGATTGGATGTGGGTATCAAAGTGGGGTGTCCCCCGGAATACCCTGGCGTTATAGTAAAATTCCAAGACGGATTCAGGGTAGATTGTTTGCTTGTCATCCAGAAAATACTGGAGGCCAGTATCTTCCAGTTGCTTGATCATCCGATACACCTCATAGTGTTCGGTATCGGAGCAAGATTCAAAATCGACTTGGAGAATGTTTGTGAACTGAGACATTTTTGCCTTAGTGATGGAAAGAGTGTTTTGTTTTGTGAGTGTTTGAGTGAATATGTGCTTCCCTTAAATACTAGTTTAGGGGCTATCCTATTATCCAGGCATTAAATGAGATGATATGTATTAACCGCAGGATAAGAAATTTTGCATGAAATAGGCAGTTTTGCAGTTCTAGGTGTCGGTCATAGGCCTGAACTGTGAAAGATATCAAAAGATCTTCACGTCTTTTTAGGCGCGACCAGGTTTACTCTGAAAAGGCAATGTTGTAGAACAGATACCTTTAACCTCTGATAACTATTCCTCTTCTGTTTGAAATTCAAATAATCTAGGGTAGCTTGCTTCCGAACCGGTCAGGTATCAGTTGTTCATCCCGATGCGGTTATTTGGTGCATGCACCAAGTAGCCGGTCGGTTTACTCTATCTGATAAACTGGGCGGTTCTTCCGCAAACGCCCTGAAGATTCGAAGTTCAACATCTTAGGAAGAATTACCGGTTTGTCTGTCTGAACCGATTTCCCTTTAAGTATCCTTTGGAAGGATTTGGCTAATATCGGTTAAGCCGAGAGTAAGCCTGAATTGAGAAAACTTAGCTTCCTGCAGCGGCTTCGTGAAGATATCGGCTACTTGCTGATCGGTCGATACGTATTCCAGCCGGATATGCTTCAGCGTGACATGCTCTCGGATGAAGTGATGTCTGATGTCGATGTGCTTGGTTCTGGAGTGGAGAACCGGGTTGTAGGTGATCGCAATGGCACTTGTGTTGTCACAGAAGATTGGTGACTCTTCGGCTATAATACCGAAGTCCTTCAGCTGTTGTTGGATCCACAGGAGTTGAGAGCATCAGCTTCCGGCCGCCAAGTATTCAGCCTCCGCGGTTGATGTAGCCACCGATGTCTGTTTCTTGCTGTGCCATGACACCAGTCGGTCACCTAGGAACTGACATGTTCCACTGGTGCTTTTCCTGTCGATCTTGCATCTTGCGTAATCTGCGTCTGAGTAGCTTGTTAGATTAAAGGATGAGTCCTTTGGGTACCACAGACCGACATCAGGAGTGCCTTTCAGATACTTCAGTATCCTCTTTGCGGCTGTGTAGTGGGATTGCTTTGGATTTGCTTGGAATCTCCCACACACACCAACTGCAAACAGGATGTCCGGTCTACTCGCTGTCAGGTATAGTAGGGAACCGATCATGCCTCGGTATGCAATTTGATCTACTGATTGACCCTCATCGTCCCTGTCCAGTTTAATTGATGAGCTCATTGGAGTAGCCGCCGAGGAGTAGGTGTCCATCCCGAATTTCTTCAGTAGCTCCTTGGTGTATTTAGGTTGACTGATGAATGTTCCTTCCTTGAGTTGTTTAACCTGAAGACCTAGGAAGAAACTTAGTTCTCCCATCATACTCATTTCAAACTTGTCAGTCATCATTTTTGAGAACTTGTCACAAAGCTTCGGGTCGGTGGAACCGAAAATAATATCATCTACATAAATTTGAACAAGTAGGATATGTTCCTTCTTTTCAAACTTAAACAAAGTTTTATCCACCGAACCGATGGTGAAATCATGCTCTAATAGAAATGCGGTTAGCGTATCATACCAGGCTCTAGGTGCTTGCTTTAGACCGTATAAAGCTTTATTCAGCCGGTATACATGGTTTGGAAATGCAGCGTTTTTGAAACCGGGTGGTTGTTCAACGTACACTTCTTCACGTAGATCACCGTTCAGAAATGCACTTTTAACATCCATTTGAAAAACCTTAAAGTTTTTGAAAGCCGCAAAAGCTAGAAAAATTCTAATGGCTTCTATCCTGGCTACAGGAGCAAATGACTCTTCAAAGTCAATGCCTTCTTCCTGTTTGTAGCCTTGAGCCACTAATCTGGCTTTGTTCCTCGTGACCAAACCGTCTTCATTGAGTTTGTTTCTGAATACCCATCTTGTTCCTATGACCGATTGATCTTTCGGTCTGGGAACTAGGTACCAGACTTTACTACTCTCAAACTGGTTTAGTTCTTCTTGCATTCCCAAGATCCAGTCCGGATCTGACAATGCTTCATCTATTCTTTTCGGTTCAATCTGGGATATAAAAGCAGAGTTAAAATATCCTTCCAGAAGTTGACTCCTAGTTCGAACAGGTTCTGAAGGGTCACCTATAATTTTCTCAGGAGGATGTTTACTGTTTCTTCTGAGATTCAGTTCAGGAGTGTCTACCAAGTTACCGTTTATTTGATCAAGGCTAGGCTTGTCGGTAGGCTGAACATGATTGTCAGACCGACCGACTCCCTCGGATTGGACCGAAGTGTCAGCTTCCTGTTGTGAAACAGCTTGATCCGGCTGGGTATTAATATTACCCATTTGGTCATGGACAAATCGCCTGAAGACCGGAGTCTCATCTTCACTATCAGAATGAATATCGTTATTTTCCAATTTGTTGTGTAGATCAAAGCATGAAGCAGTATTGCTTTCAACCGATTCATTGAAAACAACGTGAATTGTTTCCTCCATGGTTGCAGTTCTATTATTATATACTCTATATGCTTTACTTACTGCCGAGTACCCTAGCATGATGCCGATATCGGTTTTTGCATCAAAAGCGGTGAGTTGGGTTTTACCATTTATATGTATATAACACTTACAACCGAAAATTCTGAGGTACTTGAGTTTTGGAACCCTGTTAAAATAAACCTCATACGGTGTTTTGTTGTGAAATCTGTTTATTAAAGAGCGGTTTTGTGTATAGCATGCAGTGTTGATAGCCTCAGCCCAGAATTTCTGAGCAATGCCGGAGTCGGCTATCATGGACCGTGCGGCTTCCTTGAGAGTCCGGTTTCTTCTCTCGGCCAGGCCATTTTGTTGAGGAGTCCTAGCACTAGACAACTCGTGTCTAATGCCGGATTCATCAAGATATGCAGTTAATGTGCTATTGGTAAATTCGGTACCTCGATCACTTCGAATGCTATTAATACGAGTTGATTTTTCATTTTGCAAACGCTTAAGGAGTGTGATCAGGTTTGATACAGTTTCACGTTTAGATGGTAGAAATATTACCCATGTATATCTAGAATAATCATCAATAACTACCATGGTGTAAAGCATACCTCCTAGGCTAATGACCTGAATCGGTCCAAATAAATCCATGTGAAGAAGGTCTAAACATCGGCTAGATTGAATATTTCCTTTACTCTTAAAGGATGACCTAGTTTGTTTACCCATTTGGCATGCTGAACAGACCTTATCCTGGTTAAATACTATGTCAGGAATACCTTCAACTAGCTTTTTACCGCGAATGTAGTTTAAGGTTTTCATGTTTAGATGATTTAGTCTCTTGTGCCATAGCCAGGTTTGATCAGTCTTAGCTATCATGCATATAGGATATTCTACTCTGGTTTTCCAGTCTACCTTATAGATGTTACCTATTCTATTTCCGGTTAGTAGTACAATACCCTGAGAATTCTTAACTAAGCATGCATGTTTAAGGAATTCTACAATATATCTAGCATCACACATTTGACTGATGCTAAGTAGGTTAAAACTTAGGTTTTCAACTAAGAGTACATTATCAATAGTTAGGTTACCATGGACAATCTTACCCTTGCCCACAGTTTTACCTTTTGAGTTGTCACCGAAGGTGATTAGAGCACCGGTTGTTGATCTGATATCGGTTAACAAATTGCTGTTTCCGGTCATGTGCCTGGAGCAACCGCTGTCCAAGAACCATTCGGAGTTTCCTAGCCGTTTCTTTGAATCCTGCAAAATGTACATATTTACAACTGTTTGGTACCCACATTTACTTGGGTCCACATGCGATTAGTCCCTTAGGTATCCAAACCTTGATGAACCGGACAGTCTTCTTTGCTAGGGTCTTAACTGTCCTTTTGGCACTTGGTCTCGTGTATTTCGGTTTTCCATCAAATGTCCTAAATTGTGTTCTTTGGTTCGGTGATCTATGGTTTGACCTACGGGGTTCAGGAAAGGCTTTCTTATGTCTGAGGATTTCGGCTTTTCTTTTCTCAGGGTCAAGCCATGAATCGGTTGGACCAACATAATCGTATTTTAGCTTCTCTTCCCTATAGTATGCAGTTTCCTCTTCTTCAGCTGTCCAGGTGCTCTTAAGGAATTTTATAAAGGGAAGGTTTCCTTTTGTAAGCCTTGCTTTCTCTATGGGTTTTCGGTCTTTGGAGCTATTTTCGTATCCTAGGCCGAACTTGCAACGAGGATGCCTATAGTGTTTATTCATGTTCTTTACTATATCGCTAGATCTCTTATAGGCGGCCATCTTATATTGAAGTCGGGCATTTTCTTCCTTGGTTAGTTCCTTAGTAGGTTCACTAGATTGTTCGGTCTTGGGATCTAACTCGGTTTCTAGAGTAGGAGTATCATCAGGTTGTATGGCTTCCGGTTCGGTTATGATAAGTACCTCTGGTTCTGTCGGAGTGGGTATTATGGGATCGGTTCTAATGTTGAGGTGCTTAGGTAGCATGGTCAGTAGGTTCTTATATTCTTCTACCATGTCATTCAATGCTTCATATAACTCGTCTTTAGTAAATTCATCATAGGGGGAATCAAATACCTGTTCCTCATTTGCCATGAGGCACGTGAGCTCATCATCGCTGTCACTGCGAGCCCACAAACTTCCACCATCGTCGGCTATTAGTGCTTTCGGTACCTCACTTCCTTCACCGGTTTGTTGGTAGTTGTTTCTGTCATTTTGATAGCCCGGTTTCTGGGTATCCCTTCTTGGTTTCCTGCATTCCCACTTAAAGTGTCCCAAACAGTTACAGTTGTAGCATCTTATATTGGATTTGTCACCATAGTAGTTGTTTGTTGGTTGGCTCCTTTTCATGAACCTCCCAAATTTCTGTGCGAGCATAGCCATGGCGTCCTCTGTAAACTGTTCGGCTGTTCTGATAGGTACGGGTGCAGGAACCGGTGTCGGTGTCGGTGCAGGTACAGGAGCAGGTACGGCCGGTTCTGTAGATGTGATTAGTGCCCTGGTTGATGTTGAGGCCGAGACTTCCTCTTCGGTTCTAGATTTCATTTCGAACTCATATGCCTTGAGATCTTCGAATACATCGTATAGTTTCATCTTACGTAGGCTCTTTGACTCCCTCATTACCATTGTTTTTATGTCCCAAGCACTTGGAAGGGATCTCAAAGCTTTCATAACTACCTCTTTGTTCTCATACTTCTTGCCCAGAGTTGCTAGTTCATCCAACACACCAGTGAACCGGTCACTGTATTCCTTTATAGATTCTCCTGGTTTCATTTTGATGCTTTCGAATTTCTGTGTGGCCATCATTATTTTGTTCTCCCTTGTTCTTTCATTTCCTTCAAAGATCTGGATAACCGTGTTCCATGTCTCCTTCGCGGTTTTGCAATCTCTGATCTTGCAGTATGTGTTTCTGTCTATGCTGTTGGAGATCCGGTTTCTTGCATGGTTGTCCAGATTGTTCCTTCTTCTATCTTCAGCCGTCCATTCTTTTCTATCTTTATCAATGAATATCGGTCCTTCGGTTAGAATGGACTCCATTTCATCATCCAAGGTGACTAGGTGCAGGTGCATGCGTGCCTTCCAGTTGGCAAAGTCATCACCTTCTAGCATTGGAGGCCTATCCTGATACATGCTTGCTTGAGTATTGAAACTAACGGCTCTGATACCAATTGTTAGGATCTAGATCGCCGCTGGTGGACCGGGGGTTGGACCGGTTAGCGGTTCTCACTCGTAGGGTGGTGGTTAATCCGGTTAGAGATTAACACCGGGGTTTCAATACTACACAACCTGTCACAAACCCTTGAACTAGGTTCAAACGCGGAAGAGGTTTGCTTTCAGGTTGAAGCGGCACGCTTGTATGATAGGCACGGTCGGTTTCGGATGATGGAGATTTGGAAATGGTGGGTCGGTTTCGGTAGTCTGGATATTCGGTATGGTTAGTATAAAGTCGGTTATATAATGAAGCCGGCAGAAAGTAAATAACACAACAGATTTTATGGATGTTCGGAGATAAAACTCCTACGTCACCCCTTCCTCTCGAAACCGCGAGAAGGATATTCACTAAGGATTACAAATACAATCCGATCGAGACTTATTTCCTGCTCGATAATACTCTTACAATTCACACAGAAATTGTAACACACTTAGAATTTAACACTTAGGCTTTCTTAGAATAACACAGTTTTATCACTTGTAGTAAATGCTCTCAACGCTTCACTTGTCTAGCTTGATGTCTCACTGTTTGTTGCTTTTTCACTTCAGTTGCTTGTCCCACATTTACTCTTCTGCAACTACCTCCTTTTATAGGTGAAATATGCCAACGGTCATATTTCAATTCCTTGAATCTGATTGGCTGAGCAGAAGTGCAGTGATTCAGTGTTTCAGAGGTTCAGACCTGCGGTCGTTTCCTCAGACCTGATGGTCAAGCTCAGACCTGGCCTTATGTCTCAGACCTGCCGGTCTGTTCTTTCGGTTTGTAAGACAGACCTGTCGGGTTTGTCTTTTACTTGATATAGGCACTGTCTATTTGGACAGTTGTCTGTACTTGGAAGATTTCCTTTCTGGCTTATCCTGAAGTAGAAGGATCCGGTAGTACTGTCTTCTGCAGCCTACAGGCTTTCCTCAGACTTGCATGGATATGGAAGTATTCAGTCTGTTCCTTTGGTATCATTCTCAACAGATACCCGAAATGTCTTCTTGTACTGGTCGGTCATTTGACTTGGCCGAATGTCTTTGGTAGTGATGTAACCGGACTTCTTCCGGTTATTCTTGTCTTGTGGATGATCGGCTGTTTGATGGTTCCGGTTTTGAGCTTTGGCCGTTCCTTCCTTTGTGCGGTCACTTTCCGAATACTCTTGATCGGTTTGGTAGCTTGACCGGTTAGGTTTCTTTAGTCGGTTCTCTTGTTCATCCGGTCCGGTTCCTTGTTCCTGCATGGAAAGTTTATTTAAGTTAGGTTTATTTGAACCGGTCTGAATTTATCTAACACTTATATATCATTCAATTAATCACATTAATACTCCACAAAAGGCTTCATATACTATCCATCAATCGACAATGAAAAATTAAGTGAGTGGTCGATTTAACTTCATCGTGACACATATGACTAATCATAATACAACATTTTTTCATGCACATATCATCTGTAAGAATTTCACCATAAATAATGCTTCATCCAAAAAATGAGATCTTGGATGGAATCTTTACTCCTAAAGTTTTTCCCAACAAAAATTATATGGAATTATCTTAGCAAACAACTTGTAGCAATATCTCGCGTGAAAATTATCCACGTCTTTCCAACGCATACTATCTTTCTCAGAAGGGGACATTTGTTTGTGTCTTATCAAAAGTAAAACTCAATTATAGGATAAACATTTCCTAATGTTTAATATCCTTCTATACCTAATTCGGCTAGTGAAACCACTAAACCGAGATCAAACATGTCCTTGATTGTGACATTTGTACATATAACAATGAAAAAACTCATTATACATCGTAACTAGACTTTTGACACTACACCAAATGTTATCCCAATAATTGATCAAAGACCATCTTCCACAATGAATCTAGACTGTTCATGAAAACTTTTTCACATAAAATAAAATATTCTCCAAATGATACACCCTACTAGATAATTAGACATTTTGGTGAACCAACCAGACCAATCATGATCATACTTACATTTGATCATCGATGTCCAAAAACTATTCGGCTTCGTTGCAAATCTACTACACAATTTTGATAGAAGAGTTTTATTAAAAGAAATAAGATCTCGAATATTCAAACCTCCTTGATCTTTAAGAATTTAATCTTATCATCAAGGGCGGAGCCATGATTTAAAATCTATCCGGGCTAAAAACTTTTCACAAAATTTATATAACAATATAAGTTTATATAATCATATTTTAATATAAATTCGTTTAATTTCATAACGTTGATTAACAAGAAGTCAACACATAGAAATACTTAATCTAGGATTTTGTTCTAAGAAAGTTTCATCAAACTCAACTCTATGAAATCTAGAATGAATATTTTACCTTCTTATTATAAATAAATTTATTTATTTCGATCGGCTCAAATAACGAAGAATTATCTATTATTGTCTTAAAAAAATATTAAAAAAATTTCTTTCTCTCCGAATTTAATATTAAAAAATTTATTGAATTTTATATATATATATCATATACTAAGAAAATTATTATCGAAACATGAAAAATATAAAAACGATTCACACATGTACAAATGTATAAAATTAAAATTCTACCAACCTAGTGAGAGAATAAATATCAATCTAGAGCAAATCGGGTATGAGCCCTATAGGGACGTAATGGTTAATGAAAGAAAAAAATAAAATTTTCAAACTAGGGCTAGCTGTTATTGTTAGGAACGTGTTTTTTTTATGGAAAAAAAATTGTGGCCATAAGAGCGTTAAACACATAACCCCCAAATACACTTAATCATTTAACTAGACACATAACTTATCGCCTGACGGGCTCGAACCCAGGACCTCTCAAGGAGGTTGGGTATATCCACTTCTTATTGCCGCTAAGGTATAAGAGAAAATTAGAGGCATATTTTTTATTTAGGTTAAAAAATCTATTGTTCAAGACCAACCCTCAATTCCTATTTATCCTAACTTATGATTACACTAATCAAACTTTTTCTAAATTCCTGATAGCTTTCCGAGAGAAAATAGCATAATAAATTATATAAACACTCGAACCGTCTAATTAGAAATCAATAAATTATGACGGTTTAAATAGGATTAATTAGGAATATTATATTATAGTGGTGTTCAGTCGTATTTAATTAAGAATAAATAAATTAGAGCTGATTAATTGTGAATCAATTATATATATATATATATTTTGAGTCAATCGGGCTATTTTAACTAGATGACAAAACGACGAGTTAAAAGATTTTCATAGAAATTTACAAATTATTTTCTTTATATTCACCGTCACACTCTTGGGAAGAATGAAATAAAACATCATATATGTGGGCATATATGACAACGCACTCTTAATATGAGGATTAGCCGACTCCCTTTTAAGATTAAATTATTTTTGCATCTAGATAGTTAAATTCTATTTTAGTGATAATCGGGTCCAAGAGACCTTGTATCATAATATATTATTAAATTGAATACCAAGATATGTTAACGGAATACCATCAATTCTGAACCCCAATGTATTTGTCAATCTCACTCTTCTTCAATTTGAAATATAATTTAAGGAAAAGATGTCTAACTTATTAAAATTAACTCGAAGATCAAAGCATGTACCAAATACAAATAAAATATCTCGAATGTGTTTAAAATTCTTATAGATAACATGAACCATGTAGAGCGTAGTATCAACAAAAAGCAATTTTGATATTAAAAAAAATATCTTCTTGACCCACAACTCACTCCACGGATGAGTCCCAAGATATCTTCTTGACCCACACAAAAATCATGAGAACTCCTATTAACAATAACATAAATTTTAACCGTCGAGAGTTAAAATCTAATATATCAAATCTATTTCGCAACCATTTCCATTATGTCAATTACATCAAACAAAAACTCTCAATTGATGTGATCATAAATTTTTTTCGATATCTAACTTGAGAAAAGCACATTTGTCACATCTTAAATTAACTGAGTCTATGTACTCATTAACTATTAAAACGACATCATAGATTTGACGACCTTTGATAACTCCATCTGACCTTAAATGGCTCCTCAAATAAACTTTTATAGAATTTGACAATACTCGTAGAGATTTATGGTTCACTATCATAAGCTTCCCCTCGATCGAATTAAATTAATCACATTATTTATTTCTTACGCATTAGATATCCCATGGATATGGAAACATTTGGTGTTTATATCTCCGACTCTTAATGATGTAGCTCTACTTCGCTGGGGTGTCCCAATTTGTTCCTTCTTACACATATTAAACAACTTACTAATGTGAATCCGAGAACTAACTTCCTCATCGGAGAGTTGATGACTCCTCAACCCCATTAATGACATTAATTTCATTACACAAGTCATTGATTATAGCACAAAATAAATACAATATCCCACAAATAAACTTTTGAAAAGTTTACGTAGATTCCTTAAGTTTATAAAGATGTTACTCAACAAACGCGATATAAAGTCTTCCTTAATCAACCATTTATTTTTGAATCTAAATGGTCGACATGTTCTCTCCATCAAGATCAGACGGTGATTTGAACAAGTCCATGGAAGAACCTTTTGAAATATATAAGCAAACCTTTGAAAAAATTATTCACTAATGAGAAATTTGTTGATACGAGAATGAATGTGACCACATTGCCATTACCTCTCCTAAAGGTTAATTGACCACCTTCTAAGGACAAGTCAATAAGTTTAAGGTCTCCAATTGTCTCTAAAATCTCGCGCATTAAACTACAAGCCTATTGACCCATTTTCTTTCAGACGGGAATCTATCTTCGTTCACGTCGCCCGCAAAAATAATTGGTAAGTCTCAAAGACTAACCACGTTTTTCATCTCATTGAAGAAATCTGTTTTAATTTGTGAAAGAATCGATCTATAGACCGTAGAAATTAACCATAAAAAATTATCCTCCAAATTTTTAATTGAACTTTAATTGAGTATCTACCCAAATTAAAATTCATTTTCTCATACATGTCTTCATTCCATGGCACAAGAATTCCACTAGTTGCCCCTATAGAATCAAGTGCATCTCACACACACAATAGCCAATTACATAGATCCTTAACGATCCACTAATCAATCTTCTCAATTTTAGTCTCAATAAAACAATATATGCCACAACCAAGAGTTCTCATTAGTGGCTTAATAATACCTTTCTTCACACCATCATTTAACCTATAAACGTTCCAAGCAATAATATTTTCAATCATTGATAAAAATCTAGTCGGAATAACCTTTTTTCAGCTTTGAGACACACTTTCCTACTTGCATATAACTTTGCGGTAGATCATTTAGTTTCTTCAGCTGACAATATTTGTAGTTTTTGATGAAGACGGGGGCTTGGGTGGAAAGTATACGAGATGGGTGAAATCTCGTGCACATTGCACACACTTCACTCTTTAATTCTAGGACCTCCTTCATGGAGGATTTATTTTCATTCATCGTCATATTATGTGTCAAAAATTCTACTTGAATATTCTCGTTGATATCATAATCCGGTTAATATATCACTAATTTCTCATTAGGCACATCATGAATGAAAACCAATGATTTAAGAACATTAATCTCATGATAAAGTATTCTAATATGATTGACTTGGATTATATCTTCTATAAATGACCAAAATTTATTTTATATCTCGTCAATTATTTCTTTCTCGGGCAACAAATATGAAATAAGATGATGAATTGATGAACACAACTCTTGATATACCACCACCTACCTACTCTCCCTTTTTTCAACATTCTAGGAGGCCTCGCAACCTGAGGGTTGTGAAGACGGATGATCTATCTCAACCTCAAGAGAAACTATTAGCTCATTTAATACAACCACATCATGCCAACCACCCTCCCGGCCATATCAAATCCCTTAGAATTTTTTATCCCAACAACTAACCTTTCAACATCTACAAGGTTAGTCATACAGATCTGATCGACTTAAAATGAGGTTATCACTAACTCTCTCGTTAGCCTTAACGAAGTCGACGCTTTCGAATATGAAGATTTGTCGATAAAGAGGATCCCGATGAAGAAGATACTACAATAGGACATTCAGACCACATCATCACTTTATATACATGTGTCATGTTATCAACACAAATATATTCAGGGTAACGACTATATAGATTAGAATGATGCACCATAATTCTAACCCCAACTGTTCTCTTGTGCTAATTGAGTTTCCTCGTCGAATTCAATAAATCCCCCAAGATCATTATCGGCTCGACTAAGAAGATCATGATTCCACATATATGTTGTTATTCCAAACAATCGAATCCATGTACTCTCTTTATCTATGGGTGGTCTTATGTTGTGTTCGAGTGCAACAACATGTGAGTTTTCAATATTAACTAACCGACCATCAACGAGTCGTTAGATTCCTTCCTTGACTAAGGGTCTATAATAAGCTTATTAATTGTCATGATAGATGTTGTTTATAATTCTTTCCAAAGAGCAATATATCTTTCACGAGAAATAAATCCATACCAAAAGACACCTTCATTAGGACCGAGCCCAAGACGTCCTCAATTCCAAGTCGACGTCTGAAGGGCCCTTCGTAACAACTTTAACTATATCAAATCAACCTAAATCATTTTTTTCCGTTCTTAATTTCCGGGATAGCCATAACTCTAGGGCGTGCCCCTAGAGTTTGAAATTTAAAAGATTTAGGTCCGACATGAACCACCTTCGTCCATTTAACCCAAACAATATTTTTCTTACCGCCTATCACTATTACATAGTTTGAGCTTCAGATTTACGAGGATCTTGTTGCACCGCTTCGACATCCAATTCCCATGATTGTGTACACGGAGTCTAATCGATGCGGACCCCTTTCTAAAACTCTTTTCTACCACCAATGACATTCATGGTACAACACATAGCCTCCTCAAATCCAAACATGTGAGACACCTTTATGGTTTGCTGAGAAAGTCGATTGAAGATCGATGTCCGATTTGACCCTTTGACTTCTCTTGACCCTCTAACAATATTATGTGTCGCTTTACTCTGAACACTCACCTGATGTTGTCCATCCACCAAGCGGACCGCATGTCCTCGCCTACTAACTAAGAACCAATATTCTTGATGAACATCAAGTACATTATATATAGGCTTCCAATAACTATGAATTTTTGTAACAAACTTAATTTTTTTTAGAGAAAAAGATAAAAAGAATTTAAAAACTCTAACCTCTCATCTTCTCTCTCTGAATTACGCTAATTGAACTTTGTCACTACTATTTCCGGCAAGATTGAAGGGAACAATGAGACGTCGCCGAAGTTATTTTTAATTTTTAATTATTATTATATATATTATTGTTCTATGCTCGGGTAATGACCATTATTTCAGTTCCTCCGACGTTTTAGTGAGAATCAAATCTAGAGACATTCTAAGTAAAATTGAACATGTGATATTTATTCTTTTAACAACAATTGTTGTAACTTAATATTACATCCTCAAATATTATGAATAAATTAAATGTTTTAAATCTTGTAAAATTTATTATTATTTTATAATGTTTCTAAATTTTGATATTATAGTCGTATATATAGTAAACAGATTTTTGGTTGTAGCTTCTCAATCTATATGTGAAATACTTTGAAGAAAGTACGTAGGCTTGTAAAAGAGAAATAAAAAATGAAATACACCAATTTTATGTAAAAAAATATCATACTTTTTTTTTACAAGAGGTCAAAACCTTTTATCTATGATAAAAGAAGTGATTAAACATTTTTAACTTGATGTAATAACATATTTCTATTTATTATTTTTCACATAAAAAAATAATCTAATTCAATCACATTTTTTTATATTAAATTAAAAAAATATAATTCTCTTTTTATTTTGTTATTTTAAAAAAGTTTGTGCAACAATCACGTGATAAAATATAAGTTTCAAATAACCTCACAAAAATAAAAATAAAGAGTAACATATTTATTAAAGATTGATGTAGAAAGTTGTTAGTTCTTGAACTTCAAGTGTAATTATAAATAAAAATAAATAAGTAAATTGTTTTTCTCATCCATTCCTATATTTCTACCTCATCTTCACTCCTTAATTAATTCCAAAATTACTTATTTATCACTATCATTTTTATATATTTACCTTTCTTATCTTATTTATTTTACTTATTTTATTTTATTATTAAGTTTTTTATCATTAAATATAATTAATTAATTTTTAATATTTTTACTATTTTATTTATTTATTTAAAAATATAAAATATTATTATTTTTATATTATAATTGTTTAAAATATATAAAATATTAAAGTATATCTTGATTTAATAAAATATAAATATTTTATATTTTATTATATTAATTATATATATATATATTAAAATACTTATAAAAATAATAGTTGAATGATTAAAATAATAATTTTATATAAATAAATATTTTTAAAAGTTAAATATGAAATATTTTAATAAAGAATATTATTAAAAATATTATGCAATGTTGTTATCGTATATATTATATTTAATTTGACTAATTATTAATATATAATATATTAAAAACTTTATCTTATTTATTTGTTAGATAATTTTATTTATAAAAAAATATTGATTTTTATAAGTATTTTAAAAAAAATATATAATTAATATAATAAAATATTAAATATTTATATTTTATTAAATTAGTACACATTTCAATATTTAATATATTTTAAATAATAATAATATTTTGTATTTTTAATTAAATAAATAAAGTTAAAAAAAACATATTAAAAATTAATTAATTAATTATATTTAATAAAAAAATTTAATAATTAAATAAAACAAAATAAGTAAAATAAGAAAGGTAAATATATAAAAGTGATAATGATAAATAAGTAATTTTGGAGTTGATTAAGGAGTAAGAGGGGTTGAAAATATGGGAAGGGGTGAGAAAAACACCTCCCAATAAATAAATATGCTAACTACAAATCTAAATTATTAAACTTCTAAGCTTATATAATAAAATTAGAGCATAGATTACATGGGCTATGTTACATAATTTATTGAATAAAAAGGTAGCTACAATATTGTTTCCTAATATGACAAATCTTCATATACATACCTATTACATAATAGAAAATCTAATAATCTAATATAAGATCTTTTTGGATTGAGTTTTTTAAAAAAACTAGAAAAAATTAATAATTTGATAATTTAAAAAGCAGTGATTATTTTTAGTAAAAAGACTTGAAGGATATTGATATATGTAAATAAAATAAAAAATAATAATTTAAAATGAAAGGTATTTTAATATTTTGGTTAACAAAATGAGTGATACGATTGTTGAGAAGGAATTATTAGACCATCTTTATCCATGAACAAAAATGGGTCATCATGTTGGTTATGGATGATCATGTTAATTTATCGTGACCAAATGTTTGATAAAAAAACGATGACCAAAACCATGTCATTTGGTCTTTGTTTTTGTTAAATTATGATAAAAAAATCACAACCAATGTCATCTAATCAAATGCTGCCATTTGTCAGTAGCTGATTGGTTGCCTAGATTTTAATATTATTTATAATTTTAAAAAAAAATTATATCAAAATTCATAATTTTTCGATATCTATAAATAGAGACAACTCTTGCTATATTTCGGAGCACAAAAAAATCACCATTTTCTCCATTTTTACTAATTATCTTCCTTTGTTTACAATTATGTATAAAAATTAGAAATTAAATATTATTATTATATTTAAAAATTATTTATTATTTTTTTAATTTAAAAATAAAAATAAATTTTTTAATTTATGATCAAGATTTTGTTAATCATAATAGATAAGCACAATGACCATAATCGGTCATAAAACTCTTTTCATGATCGTACAACAAAATGGGTCATAGATAAGAATACTTTTTAGAATATTAATTTTGTTTAGGTTTTCAAATAACCAAAGAGAACCAAGCCTACATTTATATATAAAGGGGAAAAGAAATTAGATGCTGCCCCCATGCCTACATAGGAAGTAATAACTTATTAAAGAAAATTTGAAAGGTTTGGAACAAGTAAAGAAAATATCACTTTTGAAGAGAGAAATAGACATTCAGGTAGCACTAAAGAAATCTCTCTCCCTATCTCTTTCTCTTTCTCTCTCTCTCTATTTGCTTCGATCTACATTTCAATAAACTATCTCTTTTGTTTTTTGAGGAAGATTTAGATGATGGCGGATTGCAGGTTCGGGTTGAAATTAGTAGGATTGGTTGTTGTTCTAATTGTTATTGGATTTGAAGAAAAAGTTGTGAATGGGATTAATCCGAATGGAAAGACGTGTGATTTCTTTCAAGGGAATTGGGTTTTGGGTTCGTCTTATCCTGTTTACAATTTCACAACTTGCCCATTCATTGAGCATGAATTCAATTGCCTGAGAAATGGCCGCCCAGATTTTGATTATCTCACTTATCGCTGGCAACCCCATGCCTGTAATCTCTCCAGGTTTCTCTCTCTCTCTCTTTACTGTGTGTAATCATGTTCTTGTTCTTTCGATCTACTTTAGAATTATTAACTTTTTCCAGTTCATCATTGAAAGCTTGTTTGATATTTGGGGTTTTGGATTTTTGGGTTTTATCTTAGTTTTTGTATAAAATCATTGTTTTAAAATTAATCACTATTTTATTCTAGATGAAATACAAATATAAAATGAAATATATTAAATAAAAATATTTTGATATTTGAGTAATAAGATAAATGAAATGAAAAGATGAAAATATTAGATTTTGGGTAAAACTTAAAAAAAAAAAATTATCAAAAATATTTGAATATTTGTTTGGGTTTTGTCTGAAAAATCTTGATAGATTAAAAAAATATATTTTTTTTGGTTTTTAATTTATTAAATTATCATAATATTATTCTTTATTTAAAAGTAAATTTTATAAATATAAAATAATAATATTTTAATTGATATAATAATTATTTAATAGATAAAATGGCAAAGATATTGACTAGAGAGAAAATTTATAAAACATTGAATAAAATTTAAGAAAATCCCAAAATACCCAGATCAAACGAGATCTAATTTCTGTGGATTACTTTTAATATTATTTTAAAAAATAAACAATTATTTGAAGAAGAAAAAGGTATATAGGTAAAAAAAAAGTAGATCCAAAAGTGTCGGCATATTTAGTATGACAAAGATTCTGTCTTTTTTAAAAAAATAAAAAAATAAAATAAAAAAAGTGGGAAAAAAGAATGCCCTTTCTTTACTGTCACGGGTTCAGCGGCGAGACTCAGACGTTACGTCTGGTGCCCTGCGGTAGGTGTGCTTCTTTTTTAACCGTCCATCTTCAATTTTTATTTTTTATTTTTCAATTTGAACATTTGTCATTATTATTATTATTATTATAAAGTTTTGTTTTCATTTTCTTATTTATTCTCAATTTACTTATAAGATTTTACCAAGAAGACATGTTACTGTCTTTTTCATTTGTTTAAATGGTGGTGATTTAAAAATGTAATATTTTTCTTCAGATTCGACGGTAAAAAATTTCTAGAGAAATTCAAAGGAAAGAGTTTCATGTTTATTGGAGACTCTCTTAGTCGAAATCAATGGCAGTCACTCACTTGTATGCTTTACACTTCGATGCCCAAAGTTAATTACACCATCGTAAGACAAGGCGACATCTCAATTTTCACTTTCACGGTTAGAAAATTGTCAATTACTAACATAGAAAACGCCCATTCAATTATTAATTTCATTATTAAAATTTTCAGGATTATGGATTGAAAGTGATGTTGGATAGAAATGTGTTCTTAGTAGATGTTGTGCGTGAGAAAATCGGTAGAGTGTTAAAACTCGAATCCATCTCGGGCAGCAAGTTATGGAAAGGGATTGATTTCCTTATCTTCAATACTTGGCATTGGTGGAACCGTAGAGGACCTTCTCAACCGTATATTCCAAAACTTTATAATTAATTTTGACTTTTATTTTTTTTAATGAAATATTAATATTGCAGATGGGATTATATTGAAGATGGAAATAAACTATACAAGGATATGGATAGATTGGTAGCATTTGAGAAGGCACTAGTGACATGGTCTAAATGGGTTGATGATAACATTGACCCGACCCGGACTAATGTTTTCTTTCAAGGGATTTCTCCTTCCCATTACAAGTAAATATATATATATACCCTTTATTTTATTTATTTATTTATTTTTATCAAAATTAGGAACTGATTTAAGGGGATTACATTAGTGGTACAGGCTGGGGTGAACCTAAAGTTGGGAGTTGTAAGGGGCAGGATAAACCATTGTTGGGGTCGAGTTTTCCGGGAGGGTTACCACCCGCGGTAGGGGTGTTGAAGATGGTTTTGAGCAAGATGAAGAACAAGAAGTTAGTGACACTTCTTGACATTACTAATCTTTCACTTTTACGAAAAGATGGTCATCCATCCATCTATGGTCTTGGAGGTCCTACAGGGATTGATTGCAGTCATTGGTGCCTAGCCGGTGTCCCTGATACTTGGAACCTTATTTTTTTCAATTTAATCCTAGGTCCTAATAGTTTATAAGTGAAATGGAGTTCAATTTATACTTACTTTTGATGAAAGAAGGTAAAATTGTAGTTATACCCATGAACTTAATTTGTGTCATTGGATTTCTAATTGTATTGACAAGGTATATTTAAGGTAATACATTACAATTTAATGTTACTTGTTATATAATAGCCATTAGGATACTAAAATAGGTGATATGGAGGCCACAGATTATTAAATTTTGTGTTTGATTGTTTTGCATTTTTAGAATTAAATAAGTAAATAATGAATTAAATTTTAAAATAATATGAAATTATAAAGTATATCACATTTCTATCATAAAAATAAATATTGGGATGGGTTTGAGCTCAACCCAATCCTAACGTAAATTCGTCCTGAACACATGTATTTGCAAAATGGTCACCTAAAAAAAGTCATAATATTTGAACATTTTCCTATAATTATTAAGCTTATATAAAAGATTAATAACAATTAAGTTAGGTTAATTTTGTTAAATATTTAAATTATTATAATCTCTATATTATTTAAAAAAGTGTTAAAAAAATATTAAAAAATAAAATTTACCTTCTCCATATCCAACCTTCATGCGAAACGTTCAGAGATTATAAATTTCAAGTAGGATTCTCACAATAAACATATTAAATTAAAATGAATTTGTGCTTTTTAAATTAAAAAAAAATGAACTCACAATCTAATTTGTTTCATAAAAATAAATAATGAAACTTAGAGAAATTATTAAAGATACAATATAATTATAAAACTAAACTGCTCTCATAATATAAATGAATTGAATTAATTTAAGTGTTCAATATATGTTATGAGGATTGATGTAATAATGTTTTCTCATGGATTGATAGCTATAATTACATTATTATAAATATATGGTAGATATTTGCAATATTTGGTGATCTAGGTGTTACAAGATTTAAATGTTGTCCATTTGAGTTGATAAATCAAATTAATTTGGGATTTGTTTCCATATTTTATTGTTTTAGGGAGATTTTTAATTGCATTAATTCTTACTGGATTCTATAATATATATTTCTTAATTTAGTCCCAATTAATTATTAAAATAAAGTTTGAAAACTCGATTTCATAATATAAAAAACATTATGTTTGCGCTTTATCAACTTATATATGACCCAACCTAATTTCAACTCTTGAATAAAAAGGTTATTACAAAAAAAAATAAATAAAAAAAATTGTTACTTAACACAACCAAAAAAATGATACAGTTAATCAAAATATTAATGGAAAATCAAGAATTAATGAACATTTTGTTTGACTGCACCCATATAGAAATGTTTTAACTTTTAAGCAAAATATTAATGGAAAATCAAGATAGTTTCCTAATGAACATTTTTGACTGCACCCATTTAGAAATGTTTAATTTTTAAGCAAAATATTAATGGAACATCAAGATAGTTTTCCTAATGAACATTTTGTTTGACTGCACTCATTTAGAAATGTTTAACTTTTAAGCAAAATATTGTTATAAATAAAGAAATCACACATAAATAGGCTATAATATATATTGTATAGAATTAGGAAGAAGTAACTTACAAATCTAATGAAAAATATGTAACTTACAAAATTCTTTTATGGTAATGTTTATTCTATAATGAGTTATTTAAACAATTTGTGAATTATTTTAAAAAAAAGTAAAAATAAATAATAGCAGTCTTCATTAATATAATAAATTTGAGTACCTTTTCTGGCTTATTTATAAAGAAATGACATTTTTCTAGTAATTTAAAAAGTTTTCATTTAAATAACTTTAAAATATAACAATTAAATATATAATATTGAAAAAGTTTAGTTTGACTAAATTTATTTGTTCGATATGCTGCGTTTGATAACAAATACATTTAATGTTTCAATATTTTAGATTATATATTAAAATTGAGAGCAAACACATTTTATTTAAGCTTATAATCAACCACTTATTGTCTCAAAAACTTTAAACAACATATTCACTGTATCAAATAAGTCCAAATTTAGATTTACTAGAAAAATCTTAAAAGGTAAAAAATCTTAAAACACAATAAGGACAATTAAGAAATTAAAGTATTAAAAAAATCTAGCTCTCTCTATATAAATATAAATGGGACAATATATATATGAGTCATTTGTCAATATCTAAGTTAAAGTTAAAATGTCTGTAATGTTCTTGAGGAATGGCAGGTTCCTCCCATGGATAGTACTATTGGTGATGGTTTTTGATCAGAAATGGCTGCAGGGAGCGGCGGCGACGGCGGAGGAGGACTCATCGGCGGCGGAGGAGGATGCGTCGGCGCCGGCGCCGGCGCCGGAGGCAACCTGTGATTTCTTTAAAGGGAATTGGGTGGTGGATAAAGATAATCTTAATTACAATTCAAGCAGTTGCCCCTTCATTGAACGAACATTCGATTGCCGGAAACATGGTCGGACCGATCTAGATTATCTCACTTACCGGTGGCAACCCCATGACTGCAACTTAATAAGGTCTCTCTCTTTGTCTCAACATGTTTTGTATGTTACTGTTTTTTTGGCTTTATTTTATGTTTATTATTTTTTTTATAAGATACTATAGGCCTAATTAGTATTTCATATTTGGATAGTTTTGAATTAGCTATTTAAGTTTAAAATGAAACTAGGATATTCGGTCATTAACTTTATTGAGGTCCTGGGTTCGAGTCCGTGAGACAGCAAGTTGTTTCGCTCGCTCGTCTAGTTAAATTGGTTGAGTAAATTTGCAGGTTTAATACTTAACCCGCGGGAATTAGTTGCACTCCGAAAAAGAATCGGAACCCATCATTTTAAAAAACAATTTTAGATTAGATTGAGTTTGGATGGTAATAAATTCAAGTTAGATTATGATTATATAAATAAAAATAAAATTTTCAAGATTTTTTCATTGTATTTTTCTAAATTATTTTCGTATCAACAACCTAATACCAATTTTTTTTTATAATGGTTATTATCAAATTTTCTATTTAACTAAAAATATTTAATTAACTGTATTACTTTTTATTTTGAGTGAAAGTAAATTTATAATTATCATTGGACAAATAGAAAAAATAACTATAACAAATAAAATATTTAATTAACTATAACAAATATCTTATCATTATTATAAATATAAAAAAATAACTATAACAAATAAAATATTATTAATTTTTTTTAAATCAAGTAATTTAAAATAATTATAAAAAAGTGAGATAAACATTAATATATATATATATATATATATATATATATATATATATATTGAATTATCTAAATCATACCCAATTCAATTGACCATACATCAAATATGTATTAATTAATATAATTAATTAGATTACAGATTGAATAAATATAATTTAGATTTACTATAATTGGATAAAACTAATTGTTTTTACTTATTTGTTCTGATATACAATACACTAATATTCAAACATGTTACTAATAATTATTTTATTTTTTTTCTTATGCATCTAACATGTTTCATTTATCAATATGTGATTGGATCTGGGTACAAATTAATAATTTATTTCACTATATAATATAAACAAATAAAGTATAGTTTAATTGATTATGGGAATCTTAATCTAAAAAAAAACATAAATCATATTATATATTCCTTAATTTTCTTACCATACCTCTCATGAAAAAAGCACCACAAACTTCCATTGCAATTATCATATGTTATATATTGAAATAATAATATGTTAGGTAAAATATTCAACTACTCTGCCGTGCACATTCAAAACATAGCAAAAATATGTTCTTATGTTGATGTCATGTCTATATATATGTTAAAAATCAAAAATGATTTTTTTGTGTGTAACTTGCAGTCTTGTAATATTTATTTACTTTTCAACTTATTGTATAATAATGTCTTATAGTAATCTATGATCATATTGTTACATTTTCTTTTTAATATACATTAAAATCATGTTTTTTTTTTCAGATTCAATGGGGGAGATTTTCTAGAGAAATATAGAGGGAAGAACATCATGTTTGTAGGAGATTCTCTTAGTCAGAATCAATGGCAGTCCCTCACTTGCATGTTGTATACATCTATGCCCAACCTAAACTATACCTCAATTAAAAAAGACAGTCTTTCCACCTTTACTTTCACGGTTAGCCATTTTATTTTTCATTCAAAATTTGTCGCAAAATACAAATAATAAACAAATTGTTTATTTTTAAGGATTATGGAGTGAAAGTGATTCTTGATTGGAACGCGTATTTGGTAGACGTGGTGAATGATGAAAAATATGGTAGAGTTTTGAAGCTCGACTCTATTGAGGTAAGTAGCAAGTTTTGGGAAGGGGTCGACGTGCTTATCTTCAATTCTTGGAATTGGTGGGGGCGTCGAGGACCATCTACACCGTAAGTATCTAATAATTACATTATCTTAATATACATGAACCATTTTTTTATAAAATTAATGTAATGACACAATGAAATGCAGATGGGATTACATTAAAGATGGAAACAAGATTTACCATGACATGAATACGATGGAAGCATTTGAGAAGGCTCTCAATACATGGGCTAAATGGGTGGATGACAATGTTGACCCGACCCGGACTAAGGTCTTCTTTCAAGGGGTTTCTCCTCCTCAATACAAGTAATTATAATTAATTTAGCTCTTTTTTTCCTTCAAAAAAAAATATTATACTAACTATGGATATGGTTAACTAGAGGTGAGGGGTGGGGCGAACCAAATGTTACGACATGCAAGGGCCAGACCGAACCGTTGCTGGTTTCAACCTATCCGGGACCCTTACCAGAAGCTCTAGAGGTGCAAAAAAAGGTTTTGAGAACAATCAAGAACACCGTTACACTACTTGATATTACAAATTTATCGCTTTTACGAAAAGATGGTCACCCATCCATATATGGTTTTCGTGGCCCAACAGCAATGGATTGCACTCACTGGTGCCTGGCGGGTGTTCCTGATACTTGGAACATCATTCTTTACAATTTTATTAAAGGTTAATTATTTGTGTGAAAGAGACCATATATTTGCGACAAAATTTCAGAAGAATATATAATTTGTGACATTCTTTTATCTAAATATTTTTTTCGCAAATATGTGTCGCTAATATTCTGGCGGATATTGAAAAGTTTTTGCGACGAATTTTTCAATGTAGTTGTTTTACCGTGTTTTTTTATTACACTTTTGCAGAATTTTTTCCATTTATTGTGATGAATTAAAATTTCAATGATTTTCTATAGAATACTAACTTTTTCTAATTATTTTCGACATTTACTCAGTAAAATGTCAAAAGTTAATGACCAAAACAAACTTTAATAAAATCATTACACTCAATTGCTGAAGAGTTGGTGGAATCGTTCATTTACACTAACATACCATTGCTGAAGATCTATGGAACGAGTTGGCTCAACGATATGGTTAGAGCAATGGTCCGCTAAATTACCATCTGCAATAGGAGATTGCGACCATTAATCAAGGAACTATGAAGCTTGAGAAGTATTTTTCAAGACTCAAATGTTGTTGGGATAAGCTTTAGTGTCTATTTCATACAACTTGTCACTGTCCTAAGACTAGGGAGGCGACATATTCAACCCAACTGTTTCAGTTCTTGATGGGTCTGAACACAACTTTTGATCAAGTTAGAAACCAAATTCAAATGATGGTTAAACTAACGACGCTGAATCGGATTTTTGCTATTGCGATTAGTGTTGAAAAACAACATGATATACTTGTTGTGTTATCTCAGTGTAATGACCAAACTGCGATGTTCACAAGAAATTCCACAATCCAGGGACCTCTCGAGGTAGACAAATATGGCTATCTAGAGTGGTTCAAGGAACTGAATGATATAATGAGAACTATACTTATACAATATGTAGTCTAGGTTTGACAGTACCTTAATAATTACAAATAAGATGGGAGATTAGAGGAGTAGAGAATGAGAATAACTGCAGGATCTGCAATTGATAGGAAGAAGAGATTGAATTAGAAGAGAATTAGAATATGAGTAGAGAGATAATCAGGATTACCTGAAGAGTTCAATTCATCGGTAGTCGTTTCTATTCTTGTTCAGCAAGTATTTAAGGCAGAATTATTTCATCCCTCTACAGTACACTCTAACTGCCTTTGCCAGCTGGCAAAGTCAACTGTTTCTTCCCTTCTGTTATAACTTCTGTTATAACTGATGCAGTTAATCAAATGCTACAAGAACGGCCATCTGATGTGAACCAGCTTATTCCAAAACTAAAACCTGTTGTGTGTACAACTTATTAAAAACGAAATTACCGAACATGCCGACTTTGTTAACAATTTGTCGACTTATTAAGGGTTAGAAAACCTAACCCTAAAATGCTCTCGTAACATCAACCTCCCCATCAAAACTTGTTCGCCACGAACAAGCTGATTGAAAGAAACTGTGTCTCCCACTGTCAACACAAACAGAGGATACTTTGTCATCAACCATGACTCTTCCTCCCAACTAGCATCATCATCTGAAGTGTTAGACCACATGATCAGGAATTGTCCAATACTAACTCCATCCTTCCAAATAATTCTCTCATCTAGAATTGCCACTGGTTCTACGAGGCTGTCCTCTTGTAGGATAGGAATATGGGGATTGGCTACTGTATTTCACACCTTTTTCTTTAGCTGAGAAATGTGAATGACATTGTGCATTTTTGATGTGGACGGAATATCAATCTTGTAAGCCACATTCTCCACTCTTTCCATTATTTGAAAGGGTCCATAGAACTTAGGGCTGAGTTTATGTATTTTTTCTCTCACCGAAGACTGTCTGTATGGTTGTAGCTTAACAAACACCCAATCCCCCACTTTGTAAACACCGTCGACCCTTCTTTTGTCTGATTGCTGCTTCATTCGATGTTGTGCACGTTGGAGATGATACTTCAAAAGTTTCAATTTCTCTTCCCTTGCCGACAAACTGCAGTCCACGGCCTCAATCCTTGAGTCCCCTACTAAGTATGGATGATGAACTGGTGGAGGTTGACCATACACGATTTCATATGGTGAAGATAACGCTTCCAAGTGGAAGCTTGTATTGTACCACCATTCAGCTAAAGGAAGCCACTTAACCCATGACTTAGGTTTTTGACCTGCCATACAACACAAATAAGTTTCCAGGCTTTGATTAACCACTTATGTCTGCCTATCGGTTTGTGGGTGATATGCTGATGACATTGCCTGCTCAACACCTTGAAATTTACACAATTCTTTCCAAAAAGTACTCAAAAGATTTTATCCCTGTCACTTACAATGGTCAGCGACATTCCATGTAAAAGAAATATATTATCCATGAACACCTGAGCAATATCACTAACAGAAAATGGGTGTTTCAACTCAACAAAATGAGCCATCTTGGAGAGTCTATCTACCACTACAAAAATAATAGAATACCCATTGGCTTTAGGCAGACCTTCAATAAAATCCATGGAAATATCACTCCAAATTGATGTAGGAATAGCCAAAGGTTGCAGCAACCCTTTATACCCTTGATTCTCCCATTTCTGTTGCTGGAAAATAACATAGTTTTTGATATGTGACAATCACTCTTGAATGTCCGCCCACTGCTGAATTATGTATTGTTGAAATAACATAAGTTCTCAAATCTCTATCACAACCCACCACCAAACGCCATTCTTTACGCAGCTGGCCTTTGATGAAGGAAAACCCTTTTACCCCCGACGAATCTATCTCTAAGGTTGAAATGATCTTCTTCAAGTTCAAATCTTGGTTCCACGATTTCTCAATTTTTTTCAATAAAACTGATGAAAATTTTGATATTGCTGAGCAAGATCTCTCTTCTGAAAGTCTCGATAATGCATCTGCTGCCACATTTTCTTTGCCTTTCTTATATTGTATTAAAAAATCGAATCTCAAAATTTTTTACAACCACTTCTCATGACTCGGGTGTTTAATTTTCTACTCCAATAGATGTTTAAGCGATTCGTGATCAGTTTTAATCACGAATGTTTAAACTGTAAATAACTCCTCCATATCTTAATCGTATGTAACACTGTCAACATTTCTCGTTCATATGTTGATGAGGCTTTAAGTCTTGGCCCTAACCCTTTGCTGATGAATGCAATAGGATGTCCTTGTTGTAATAAAACGGCCCCCACCCCTGTTTTACTTGCATCTGTCTCAATAACGAATTCTTCCACGAAATTTGGCAACTTAAGAACTAGTGGCCTCATCCTTACCCCTTTTAGCTGATTAAAGGCCTTTGTTGTTGCCTCATTCCATTCAAATTTGCCATTTTTCAACAGAACTATCAAGGGGACCACAATGGATCCATAATTTTTTATGAACCTTCGGTAATAACCTGTGAGTCCCAAAAACCCCTCAACTGTTTCAAATTAGTCGGTTGTGGCCACGATTTAATTGCTGCTATTTTAGACATGTCCACAGCCACCCCTTCTTGTGAAATCACATGGCCCAAATAGTCAATCTCCCGACAAGCAAAAGCACATTTTGAATACTTCAAAACTAACCGTTGTTGTCTTAATAATTCAAAAACTAGCCTCAAATGCTTCACATGTTCGTTCAAATTCCTACTGTATATTAAAATGTCATAAAAGAAGACCAAGACAAACTTCCTTATGTGAGGTTTTAAAACTTCATTCATCATACTTTGAAATGTCGAAGGGACATTGGTTAACCTAAATGGCATTACTACATATTCATAATGTCCCTCATGAGTTTTAAAACCAGTCTTATAGATGTCACCTTCATGCATCCTCACTTGATGATAACCCGAACATAAATTCAGTTTTGAAAAAATACAACTACCATATAATTAATCCATCAACTCTTCAATTAAATGAATTGAAAATTTATCTTTAACGGTTACCTCGTTTAATCGTCGATAATCAATGCATAATCTCCAACTTTGATCCTTCTTCTTGACAAGTACCACAAGGGAAGAAAACGGGCTATAACTTTTTCTAATCACCCCTGCCTCCAACATTTCATTGATCATGCATTCCATTTCGTCTTTTTGAAGACTAGGATATCTATAAGGTCTCAAGTTGACGGTCTGCGCTCCTTCCTTCAAACAAATTCGGTGATCATAGCTTCTATCAGGAGGTAAATCGGTTGGATCTTGGAACAAATCGTTAAACTCATAAAGAAGATCTCTTATCTAATTCTCTATACCCGTCTCGGGTAACAAAGCCAGGATTGAAAACAATTTTGTATCATTGTCTTCTTGATTCTTGATACTCAGTAAAGCCACCCTTGCTCCTTTTTTGATTGTAGTTCCTAATGTTCGGCCTTCTAACATTTCCACTTCCTTGGTAGTATGACCCTGTAAATTCACCATTCTCCTTGATTGTTAAAAGGACATTACTAATTCATTAAAATCCCAGTTTATATTACCCAAAGTTGACAGCCATTCGATTCCCAAAATGATATCGTATTTTGGTATGGACATCAATCTTGCAATAACAACAAAATCCACACCCTGGGAAGACCATTTCAGACCCCTACATTCACTACTAGTTATTAACTGATGCCCGTTCGCCACTGTTACAGTTAATGGTCGTGTAGGAGATGTGACAAACTCAGTACCTCGAATTGCCCTGGGATTCACAAAATTATGTGTGCTGCTTGAATCCACCAACACATATACAGTGTTCTTACCCACTTTGCCTTTGATCTTCACTGTCTTAAATGTGGTAGCTTCTTCAAGGTTCACTGCCAATGCTTCTGCTATTATTTCTTATGTCTTCGTTCCATCGATATCATCCAATTGACTTTCAGCTTCCATCACTTCAATAAATGTCACCTTCATGCATCCTCACTTGATGATAACCCGAACATAAATTCAGTTTTGAAAAAATACAACTACCATATAATTAATCCATCAACTCTTCAATTAAAGGAATTGAAAATTTATCTTTAATGGTTACCTCGTTTAATCGTCGATAATCAATGCATAATCTCCAACTTTGATCCTTCTTCTTGACAGGTACCACCAGGGAAGAAAACGGGCTATAACTTTTTCTAATCACCCCTGCCTCCAACATTTCATTGATCATGCATTCCATTTCGTCTTTTTGAAGACTAGGATATCTATAAGGTCTCAAGTTGACGGTCATGCATTCCATTTCGTCTTTTTGAAGACTAGGATTAGGCAGTAGAGGACTCCCTTTATTTGCTAAATAGCCCCTGCATACCAATGAATCACACACTGTCTCTTGCAATTTAATATTTGTTCTCTCTTACAGTTTATCCATTCCCATAGCCTCCGATAATGTCCCCAATTTTTGAATTCTGAATGGATTTGTAATCTCTTCCTTCAATCCGTTTAAATAGCCTTTAATTGAGTATTCTTCCGTAAGGTGTGGTAACTTGTAGATGACGTCCAAGTATTTCTTACCAAATTCCTTAACCGATGCTGTTTGCTTAAGATCTTTCCATTCGTCTAACGGATCATCAAATTCACTCGGACCAAACTCTTTTAGTACCATCACTTTTAACTCCTGCCAAGTCATAGCTCTTCCCGGTAACCTGTGTTGTAGATGTGAACTGAACCAACATCAGGCTCTCCCTTTTAAGTGTGCACAAACATATTCTAGTCGGTGGTTGATATATATAATCACGTGGTTCCCTTTCTTCAGGATGTTCACCTCGATGCCTTCTTTCCTCACCACGTCTGCGATCAGGTTGGTGTTCACCTCCGTATTCACCTCCACTTTCACCTCTCGATTATGGATTATTGCTACTGGATGTTGGAGTTAGCCATCTAAGTGCATCGTTCATTGAAGTCATCATCGCCTCCATCCGATCGAAACAATTTTCTTGCGTTTATAAGCGTTCTTCCTGCGCCTGACTACGACTATGAATCTCATTCAATTCTCCTTCCATTTGCGTTTCCATTAGTGTTATACTTTGTAGTAGAATTAGGTATAAATCTTGAATTATATTAAGATTAGGAGTGAAGAATTGATGAAGGGAGAAAAAACCCTAACTGATAGGGATAATACAATAAGGAAGAGAGAGAATTTCTAACAAGAATTTTTAACTAAATCATTTCATAACCATTCTTAACAACTAATATTATATTTATACTATTCTATCAATAACTTTCACTTCTACCATAGTGTAATAGCCCTAATATTATTTCCCCTTATATCATTACCCTCTCCCTCACTTCATTCGTCCGCGAACGATAATAGTCGAAAGTTACGTTGAAACTCTAAAATATCTAGTGGCTCTTCGAACCATATGAATAGCCAAAATTGCTTCATTAGACTATTGGGTGGTTACTCAAACCATAGGAAGTATTTACAATTCATTAACGACTTATGACCAAAAGTTCTTCGAATATAACTTTTATTATCCGGTGGTTCTTCAAACCACAAAAAGTATCCAACTTTTTGTCTTAAATCATGAATAGACTGAAACAGAGGGTCGTTGGTCAAGATTCGGTCTTCGAGATTTTCAAATGCACCAATTGTCAAAGCAAATTGAGCTATGCCTCGGTCAACTTCATCTCAATCGTATGTATCAATGTATGTCGATTACACTTCCTGTTCGTTAATCACCTTTAGTGGTATCTCGTTTCCCGAGATTTAATTTTGTGACTTGTAAGGAAATAATTGACAATTTTGTAGTCCTGCATATCTTTTCTCGAAACTCAAAATTGTCGCATTTTGCCTCGCATTACTTGAGTATCCACTTTTTCTTCATCAACACTTGTTTATTGGGAGACTCAAGGAACCAGACTTGAGGTTTTCCTTCCGTTAATATAGTTATGTTTTTTCTCTAAAACAACCAACGATTGTTTAAGAGTTTTGCCCTTAACATTTTTTACTAATTGCATAATCACTTTTTGCATTGAGGTAACATTTCTTCCATTCGATCGAGTCGTTGATCATTTCGATCCAATTTTTTATCACTTTCATGGAACTTCAAACACAACTCTTTTAGTTCGTATTCCGTCTCGAGTTCCACCATTTCCACTAAAAAGAAAAAAACTTGATGATCACTCTTTAACCCAAAATATAATCTAGTAGCTTCACCAATTTAGAGACAGTCAGGCGTTAGGTTCCAAAATCTATAAGATCATTTGTGCAATGAGTAAATACAACTTCTCTCTCCTCTTTCAATTAATTAAGAGACAAATGCTTTCTCCCTCCTATCTAGTAGTAAGAGAAAATCAATTTTTGACATTAAATCCCAAATATGTCTCACCCGGTTTATTGTCTCTAAGATGAAGATTCGACGAACCAAGTAAGTTTCAGAGAATCACTCATAGTTGACGATATCATATTCGACCCTTCCTCACGCAAATCCGACTCCAACTCCGATTTCTTATGCTTTTCTGTATATCAATGACTCAGACATGCACCATCAACGTTCATCAGCCCAGATCTTTCCCCTCAACTCTCGACCGCACTAATTATTGCAAGGGTCGCGACGATGTTCTTCCACCGCAGCACCAATTCTTTTCCTGCTTCGTCTTCTTCTGTTTTGTTATTCTTCGATGGCTTCTTTCTCTTCAAATTCACTGATCAATTCTAGAATTTCAATAATCGGGATACAAATTCTATAGCATAGTTTGAATTGAAATAGCACAACATCCCATTTCTCTTTCGCCTTTCAATAAGTATCAGATGTATTTCAGAAATGAAAATCACTGAAATTTGATCTCATTTATGTCTTCTCTAATATGGACGTAAATCACTATTAATTGTCAAACTTATCTGTCGAGATCACCGGGATTTGCTACGAGATTGATGATCAATTACAATCACTGTTGATTCTTCTTCCGATTCTAATCCTATAAGTGACAACCATGAACTAGGATTTAGATCGTTGCCAGATGGATTTCAATCTAGGTTGACAAAGGACTTCCTTTTTTCCCTTTCGATCAACTCATATGCTAATAACCCACTACACACTTCATTAATTTGCCAAAATCGAGCTCTGATACCAATGATATTTATGAGAACTATACTGATACAATATGTAGTTTATGTTTAACAGTACCTTAGTAGTTGCAGATAAGATGAGAGATTAGAGGAGTAGAGAATGAGAATAAGTGCAGGATCTGCAATTGATAGGAAGAAGACATTGAATTAGAAGAGAATTAGAATATGAGTAGAGAGAGATGATCAGGATTACTTGAGGATTACTTAAAGAGTTCAATTCATCAGTAGTCGTTTCTATTCCTGTTCAGCAAGTATTTAAGATAGAATTATTTCACCCATCTGTAGTACACTCTAACTGCCTTTGTCAGCTGGCAAAGCCAACTGTTTCTACTCTTCTGTTATAACTGATGCAGTTAATTAGCTGCTACAAGAACGACCATCTGATGTGTACCATCTTATTCCAAAATTAAACCTATTGTGTATACAGCTTATTAAAAACGAAATTACTGAAATTACCAAACATGGCGACTTCATTAACAATTCGTCGACTTATTAAGGGTTAGAAAACCTAACCCTAAAATGCTCTCGTAACACTGAAGTACTAGAAGAAATACAAGGAAGTGGTTAACATTGCTAACATGGCTAACAGTCCATTCTACTATGTGGATGAAGAAGCAGACCAAAAAGATATACTAAATGGAATGATTCAGAATGAAATCCAAAAGGTGATGAAAGGAAAACTTCAGATTGAGGCACCTTCTTAGAGTAAGCTAACTATGGACGTTGCATGTATATATATACTTTCAAGTTTCAACCATGCTTTTAGTGCTATTGATTCTATAGATTCTTATTTTTGGATATTATATTTAGGCGCAAATAGTCATATGTGTTCAAATTTAAACATTATGGAAGAAACCCAACCTATTATTCTACCTTTCACAGTTCATGCATCTACCTTATGGCTCTACTCATCTGGTAAAAAATATAGGTTTAATAGTTATTGGACCTAAATTAAAGTTAACCAATATTTTTCACATACCAGTCTTTAAACACAACCTATTATCAGTTTCGAAATAATCTCAATCAACCAATATTCATTTTATCTTTGATTTTAACTTTTGTGTCCTACAAGACCCTCAGAGTAAAGAAACTATTGCGATTGGATATCTACATGGGAAGCTATATATATTAGACATGATTCTAGATATAGTTAGGACATGTAATCAAAATGCAAGTATGCATATTCCAATGAAGTTTTATGTCATTCCACCTTCTAATGAAAATTCCAGTTCTAATGTTTGTCACATTGTGATTCATTTATTTGGTATTTAAGACTTGGTCGTCAATTTATCTCTATTTTACAACATATTAATCCATTAAAATCAAATTACAATTATGAAAATGCTATTCAAATTCGACAATGTGATGTCTGTCCATTATCTAAGAAACATCAACTTTTTTCCTTTAAGTTTAACCAGATCCAAAGAAGTCTTTGATTTGATTCACATTGATCTTTGGGGTGCTTATATGTTAACCGTAGTCGATGATTATAGTCGTTGTACTTGATGTTGACACATAAATGTCAAGTTCCTACCACTATCGTAGAGTTTATTAAAATGATCCAGACTCAATTTCAAAAGACTGTTAAAAAAATACAATATGATAATGATATTGAATTTAAAAACTTAGTTTGTCAAAATTTCTGTGCAGAAAAAGAATTATACACAAGTCTTGTCCATATACACCTTAACAAAAATGACTTAATTGAGAGAAAGTTCAAACACCTTCGCAAACACCTTCGGCAAGTTACTTAGATCATCTTATTTCAAGCCGATCTAATTTCTGGTCATATTCTTTATTAAGGGATTTTAAAATATAAAATAATATATTTGTAAGATGTTATCAAAATACTAATTACACTACAACTTTTCTCCTTATTCTAACAAAGAGTTTGCCTAACATTATTTAAGGCTTTCAGGTAAATTGTCAAGGCTTAATATCAACGGATTTTGCGACGACGCATTATTAGGCATGACAAATTTCGGGTAACCCGGATCGAACCGATATTATTTTAATAAAACGGTACTTAATTGACCTGAAATTTTTGATCTCGAAACCAACTAATACCTGACCCAATATATTATAAGAATCAAATTTTTATAAGTAACTGTTTATTAAGGTTCAATTTTAGTCATATGTTTTTTTTTGGAAAACGGTTTAAAAAATGGAATAACAGATTGAGTATGTAGCCCGCAAACACACTTAACCATTTAACTAGACGCAGAACTTATCGCCTAACGGGCTCGAACCTAGGAACTTAGGGTTAGTATCCACCTCTTTTTGCCGCTAAAAATTGGACAACGAATTAAGTATGTGGCCCGCAAACATACTTAACCATTTAATTAGGCGCATAACTTGCCTCCTAACATGCTCGAACCCAAGAACTTAAGGTTAGTATCACCTCTTTTTACCGTTAAGTTAGAAGAGAGATCAATTTTAGTCAAATGTTATCCATGAATTTGAGGATTTTTACTAATATTGATATCCATCTTATGCAAATTATTATGATTCATTTGCTATAAAATAGAAAATTTTCAATCATATTGGTTTTTATCTAGACTTTTCCCATAATCTTAATATTATATTATTATTATTTTTAAAATGATTAATAGAACTATTTTTTTAATTTGAAAGAAAAAAAATGTGAAAGGGAATAAGGCAATAATTTTAATTAAAAAAATAAATATATATTTTTTTAACTCTTCTTCTCGTACTTTTTCATTTTTCACTACATTCCTTCCTATACCCTTCCTCATATTCTAATTTAAATGTTTCATAAATATTAATTTTATATTATAATTATAAGAAGTTATTATTTAATTTTTTGCAATGCAGAAAATCTCTACAGGGTTTATTTGAAAAACAAAATATAAATTATTAAAATTTTTATACTACTAATATATTTTAAATTATCACAAAAGTAATATTATTTTAATATTTTAATTAATAATTTTAAGTAATGAAATTAAAAAAATAAAATCATATTAAAAATAACTGAATAATTTTATTAGTAAATCATATTAATTAGAGCACCTTAAATTGGTGTTCGTCTTAATTTTTTTAATTAAAAAAAAATCATATTAATGAAGAAAAAATAATATTAAATTACTATGTATTTATTTAAAGATCTATTTTAATATTATGAGGAATGATTTAGTAACAAATGATATAAACAATTGACATGTAAACCAATATGACAAATTACCTGAATTGTATAATGTGCCTATATATATATTTTAAGCATTTGAGAAGGGTCTCAATACATATTTTGAGCACCTTAAAATTATTGGGCTTAATTCTTAACTTTATAATTTTTATTTTATATTTTGATTTGGGTCACAAAATATATTGGGCTTCATTCATTCTAAGATTATAAAGTTGAGGAAATAAATTGTAAGTAATTTAAACTGGTACAAATTACTAATTTTATAAAACGATTCAAAATTAGGGATTGGGGAATTTTTTATTACTTTTATACCATATTTTTAAAAATAAATAATTTTTTTATAATTAAATTATATAAACGATTTTTTTTAAATATAATATATATTACACTATACACCGTTTATACTAAAAATTTATATTATTATAAAATATAAATTTTAAAACATTTCTAAAATATTATAAATAAATATATATATTAATAATTTTATATATTTAATTGTGTTTATTACTCTTAAAAAATTATAATTTTACGATTTCACATTAGATTAACGAATTTGATTTTAAGTAAACTTTTAAATATATAAACTCTTACAATTTTATATTTAAGATAATAAGATTTCACGAGTTTATAAATAACTTTGATTTTACGATTTTATATGATTTTATATTTGAAAAATGAATTTATATTTAAAAAATAAAAAATAAAAAAAAAATTATTATTTATTCAAAAAATAAATTAATATAATTAATTTTGTAAATATAATTTTTTTTTATAATATTATTTATTTATTATTATTTAATTAATTTTATATTTAAGTATATAAATTTTTAAAATTAACTAGTATAAAATATTTAATTATTATATAATTATTATTTTCTCAAATTAAACTTATATGATTTAAAATAAATTCTAAATTTTATGAGTTTATAAATGTACAAGTTTATAAATGTACAATTTTATACTCTCGATTTTCGATTTTGACAAATTTATTTCAAATATATTAGGATAGGAATCAATTGTCATCCTCGTTTTAAACATTCCAGTTACATTCATGGTGGTGGTTGATTCACTATGAATAAACGTTTACTATTTGAGCCTCTCCCTCACTCTCTCTCTCTCTCACACACAGTCACACCTGCTCAAAGTTGAAGAGTCAGTAGCGGCTGCTAAAATTACGAAAATAAAGAGGTCTGGAAGAAGACTTTCAATCTGGTGTTTCGTAATACGTATGCATATACATGTATAGAGAAGGAAGAAACAGTCTAGCTAGCTGAGGAACGACTATCCTTCGTCTTCTTCGACTTACGATATCATTGGCTGATGAATCCTTTCGTTTCTGTTCATGATCATTACAACATCTGGAAAGATGTAGCTGGAATTGCCGGTATATATATCTCCTCTCTTCTTTCCATGCTTATTATTTATACTTCAGATTCCCGAGGAATTGGAAATAACACTTGTAATTTCAATGTATTTGAGGCCTTTCCTAGTCTCTTTACTGATGGATGAATGATTTTATTCGTTGCTATGTGGAATTCTCGATTAGGAATTAGATTATTCTATTTGTTGCTCTGTGGAATTCTCGATGATTAGGAATTAGATAACACTTGTAATTTCAATGTATTTGAAGCCTTTCTTAGTCTCCTTACTGATGGATGAATAGCAGAGGAATTAGATGATTCTATTTGTTGCTATGTTGAAATCCTGATTAGGAATTAGATGATTCTATTTGTTGCTATGTGGAAATCTCGATGATTAGGAATTAGATGGTTCTATTTGTTTCTATGTGGAATTATCGATTAGGAATTAGATAACACTTGTAATTTCAATGTATTTGAAGCATTTCTTAATCTCCTTACTGATGGAAGAATAGTAGGAGGAATTAGATGGTTCTATTTGTTGCTATGTGGAGATCTCGATTAGGAATTAGATAATTCTATTTGTTGCTATGTGGAATTCTCGATGATTAGGAATTAGATGATTCTATTTGTTGCAATGTGGAATTCTCGATTAGGAATTAGATAGCACTTGTAATTTCAATGTATTTGAAACATTTCTTAGTCTCCTTACTGATGGAAGAATAGTCGGAGGAATTAGATGATTCTATTTGTTGCTATGTGGAGATCTCGATTAGGAATCAGATGATTCTATTTGTTGATATGTGGAAATCTTGATTAGGAATTAGATTATTCTTTTGTTGCTGCGCTTTGGCTTTGTTGCATTTGTTAAGAGTGATTGGAGAACTTGACACCGAAATCATCATGTATGTATGTATGTTGCAGGAAACATATTTGCTTTTGGCCTTTTTGTATCACCAGTGTAAGCAGAGAGTTGTTTTGATTCAATTTCAATTTCATTGGAGTTTATATGAATGTTCTGATAATCGGAACAATATTCCATCCAGGGACACTTTCAGGAGGATTATCAAGAGCAAATCCACTGAATTGTTCTCAGGATTACCTTACATATATGCTCTCTTGAATTGCTTGTTATCTGCCTGGTATGGATCTCCTTTGGTGTCTACTGGAAACACAATGGTTATGTCTGTGAATATACTAGGCATTGTATTCCAGATAACATACATATCCGTGTTCATCACTTATGCAGAAAGAGATAAGAAGGTAAAAAAAAACCATGTTTAGTTCATCTTAATGATATGAAGTTTTGTTTTTGATGAATCATTGAATGTATGTCAACATCTAGATGAAGAAGCTCGGGTTGCTATTGGCAATTTTTAGCCTTTTCGCAGCTGTAGCTGTTGGGAGTTTGTTCATTACCCAACTTGTGACACGCCGTGTTTTTGTAGGGTGCCTTAGTGGTGGTGCTCTTATCTCAATGTTTGCCTCTCCCCTCTTTGTAATTGTATGTTTCATTCATCAATCATATTCTATTACCCTATATATATACCATTTCATTCATAGTTTAATCTTTTGTTTTTCAGAAATTGGTTATACGAACAAGGAGTGTTGAATACATGCCATTTTATCTTTCACTTTCGACATTCTTGATGAGCACGGCTTTCTTTGTTTACGGAGTTCTTAATTCCCCTCCCGATCCATTCATTTATGTGAGTAAATTCATTTAAAGCTTCCTTTTGTTTTAAGTTGTAACAGAAACAGATGGTTTTTTTCAAAAAACAAAAATGACAGGTACCAAATGGAATTGGAACCTTGCTTGGAATAGTACAATTGGCATTGTATTTCTATTACAAAGACAAAAGTCCAACCAGCAATAGAGAGCCCTTGATCCTAACTTATGCATGAAAATGATACTATTGTAAACTATAAATGTATCTATTCTATTATAATTACTAGATGTTATAAAAGTGTATAACATATATAATATATAATATTCAATGGAGTTAATACCATTTCCTTGTTACATGTTTCTTAAAGCATTTATTCAAAAACTCTCTATTGTGAAGATCTTGTTCATAATACTAAAACACAATTATTATTTCAATTTTCATTTTAATTACATTTTTAATAATAACCTCATTTAGTGGAGATTATACCATTTTCATCTTAATTACATTTTATTAGGTAAATCGGTTCTGATGGGATTCTCTGTTACTAATTTGACTATATGCATCATTTGCTCTTTCAAAAAGAGGGGTAAAAAAGTAATTATTATTATTTTTTAATAATTACCCCTCTATGTAAGGTTCACATCGAACAAATCGTGTTTTTCTTTTTCTTCTTTGTATTGGTGAACATTTTTGTGTTATGACTTTTTTTAAATGTTTTTATTTTTTATTTTTTATAATGTTTTTTTGTTGCTTAGCTTAAACGATTCTCGTATATATCATTTTATATTGATAGTTTTTTTTTAAAGAAAAGTTGCGATTCATACCATGTTCTCGGGTTCATGGGTTAATGTATTTACCCGACAATATTTTCAAAATAATAAGTCTCATTTAACAATTGAATATGTTTTTCTCTTCCAATTTTAGGTTATTTAACTTGGTAAGACTTCATAATCACTACTTTTAACTTTAGATGATTCTTTGTGAGAATCAAACAATAGTCTTCTCATAGAAGGGGAAAGGCGTGGAGTAAAAGAGATGGTAAATATTCTAATGCATGTAACTTTACATTCCATAACTAGAATTGTAGAGAGAAACACGTAATGTAAAGATTAATTTCCACACTTTTTTCTTCTTTACCCATGTGAAACTGTTCATTTTCTACCATTAATAACCTGGTTTTCTTTTTAAGTGATCAATTTATGGGAGTCTCTTTATTACCAATTGTTTTTTTTAATCATATTTTCCTTGCAAAATAAAAGGAGGGTTATTTATGTAAAAACTATTTAATATTGCCCCCCACCACAATGACTTATCTTATCATAATTAATTAATGGGGTAACACATTATGGCTTATTCGATTTGGATTTTTATTTTTCAAATAATCACAAACTAATCAAACATACTAAATTTATTAATTAAAATAATAAAAATAATCTTTATTTTAAAAAATCAATTTTCTTTTATATATTAATATATTTTAAAAAAAAAACTCTTCATCATCATTTTGGGCCCCACCAATGCCCTTATCTTACCATTATGAATTAATAATTTAATATAACACATTTAAGGGGGCTGGTTCAGTTTCAATTTTTGTTTTTTTAAATAATCTTACACTAATCAAATATATTATATTCTCTTCTTATCTATCATTTACCCAATTTATTAATTAAAATAATAAAAATGATTTTATCATTATATATTAATAAATTTTAACATTTAAAACTCAACTTTCTCAAAATCAATATTAATACAATTTTTTTAAACAATCCATATATTATTTTAAAAATTCTTACCAAACAAGGACTTAAAAGAGTTATAATTATTAATTAATTAATTTATGATGAAGTTGGACATAAATGTCTCCAAGGATGATTTCATCACTTCATAAGGTTAACTAACGTCTGACTTATGGTATCCTTAAAAAATTGTCGTAACGGTTTCTCTAGCTAGTAATAAGTATTTAGCTATAAAGTTCATTTTTTTTTTTGTATAAAAACCCTAAACCCATCTTCTCAATTTCCTCTAAACAACATAGATCATCACCATGGCTAAAGTAATTGCAGCTTTCTCCATCTTCGTTCTGATCTCATCCTTCCTTTCAGGTAAATCTTCATCTTCTTTCTAAATTCTAATAACCTTCTGTTAATTGAATCCAAAATCTATTTCCATTCTTGTTGCAGTTGGAGGAAACTTGAAGACAATCAAAGCACAGGTAATTGAATTGAATTGATGAATCAAGTAATGGATTTGGATTCATATATAACATTGATTGAAAATCCAATGCAGAAAACATGGTGTGTGCCTAAGCCATCATTGAATGAGGGGACACTGATGGAAAACATAAACTTTGCCTGCTCAGAAGTTGATTGCAAGAAGGTTCTACAGAAAGGGTTGCCATGTTATTCACCAGATAATCTTATGAACCATGCTGCCATTGCCATGAATCTTTACTATCAATGCAAAGGAAGGAACAAATGGAACTGTGATTTCAAAAACTCTGGCCTTATCACTCTTTCAGATCCCAGTAAGCCCTTTTTTACATCCATTTTGAATCTATCATGGTTCTGTTTTTGTTCAAATGTTTATCGTTATTTTCAGGTTATGATAATTGTGTTTTCGAGTAGGCTGGAGATTGATCAGAAGTTTGGGGGAGTTACATACTAGTTAATTAATTAATAACTTATTTCCAAACTATATTAACAAAGTATTGGACATTATCTAAATATTTCACTTAGTTTTTCTATTTCTACTTTTAATCTTAAAGCTGTTATGGGATATGACTGACATTCCTGTTTTGTTGATAAATAAATGAATCTCCAAATTAATGCTTATCATTTTCATTGTGTTTGAATGTTTTCAGCAATTCGATAAAATAAAAAAATCAAATGAGCAAAGCTTAAGGGAACATGTGCTTGTCGAATCACTTACAACTAAACAAAGATGATAGCGATAGTCGCAATAGAATCCTATTATAGAAAATTACAGTTTTGATTTATTTGTAGTTTCATACAAAGCTTACTTGGTATAACTAAATGCATCAAGATACAAACAAAATGAATCAAATTACAACCGCGATTGTGCAGGCGATATAGCCAGACTTTTCTTGTTGGTTTTCTTGTTGGTCGCGATTGTGATATTCTGTTGGAGAAGTTCAATATTAGTTCAATTTTGAGAGAAAATTGTTTCAATTAGAAAAAAAGTTTTCTAAATGAAGATTAATAGAGAACTTAAAAAAACAGAGCAATATCAAAATAAGGAACCATCCCATACCATAATTGGAAACATTTTTTTTCTTTATTTTTTTTCTGAAAAAAAATCCTCTTACGGGAAACAAGTTTTAAGAAAGTCAGTCAGTGGGCCTTATTTACGAAAGTACAGTACGGCCCATTCAAATTATTAATAGTATCCGTCAAGCTAGCAAACCACAAGCATATGGGCTGGGCCTTCTATCAATAATAAGCTAAATAGCCTTTTAAATTATATTCTTAATTTCTTATATTATATAAAGGATAATATAAAACTTATAAATTAACTTTGATTTGAATTTTACTCCTTCATTATTTTTTTTTTGTACAGCAACACCAACACTTTTAGATTTTAAATAAATGATTAGTAAAAAATTATAAAAAATAAAGACAAAAATAACAGTGACTTTTCTTCTCCACTATTTACTACATTTTGCTCAACCGACAATAAGGGCCTCGTGTGAGAAAGTGGTTAATATAGTTTTTTTTTTCTTCATAAAATCCTTGTTTGATTAAAACTAAGAAAAAATTAATTTTTAAATATTTTTTTACCAAATTACCTTTTTTCCCTCTATACTTTTTTATTTAATAATTAATTTATATGAAAAAATAAAGAATAATTTTAATATTTAAATTAATAAAATGATTGATTAAATAGTTAGTATGATTGGATTTTGGAATAAAAACCTAATTTTATCTAATTTTATAAACATTTTTAGGCTTTGTTTGGTATTAATTTTTTAAATAATTTGCAAATTATTCAAAAACAACAAATTGGTGGTAATTTTGAAAAATAAATATTTTAAAATAATTTAATGGGTATTATTTTTCTTAAATGTCCATTATATTAAAAATGATAAAAATCTTTTAATCACGCAACAAAACATTATCATGAAAATGAAAAAAAAAAATATTAACTCCCAAACGAACTTAATAGTTTTTTCGGAACGAATATTAGAAAGTTCGACAGTTTCTCTTTAACATTCAGATAGTGCACCTAAAAATAATTGTGATGATAACTCAAATATGTTAGTATGTCATGTCAGTCGTATCAATTCAAACATAGTCATATTAATTTAATGAGTTTTAATATATAACGATAAAATTTGTATTTTAAAAAAATAAAAAATATTATATATTTTGGATTTTGGTTAATGAATTGAGTACTGAATAAATAAGAATAAATAAGAATGCGAGTAAATGATGTTTTATTATGTTTAAATTATTTAAAAAAATATCATTGCCTTAATTAAATTAGTTTTTTTTTAAATACATTCTTTAATTTTTTTCAGTTTTTAAATTTATTTTATTGAACTTTTATATTTATATTTTAAAAATAATATAATTATATTTTATTACGCATAAAATAATATCTATTTATCATCTATTGTTCTTCTAAATATTATTTTTAATTAATTAATTAAAACACTCACAATTTACATATCAAGGATAACCCTTAATAAGAATGGCCCAATTGTCAAATGCCCCGAATTTGGGCTCGATTTATAACATAGGATTCAGGCTTTAAATTGTGTATTAACTCTATCTATCACAAATTTAGTCGTATAAAGTTTTCTAAAAAGAAGTCTTCTGACTTTTTTGATATATTATTTTTTATTTTCTTAACTAATTTACCACGTATTTTTAAAAATAAAATAGAAATTCTCATTTTTTTTTTCTAACTATTTTCATACATTACACATTTTTAATTCATTCAAATCGTATTTAGTATTTTTAAAGGCGTGTATTTTAAAAAAATATCAAATTTAAAACACAAGCACTTCCAAATTGTTTGGAAGTATAACGTTATGTCATTATGTCGTTATGATTATGATTTATAAAGTTTTTTAAAAAGTAAATACAATTATATCTCTATTCAATTTCTTTTCAAATATTTCTTTCTATTACACATTTTTTAGTCATCCAAACAAATTTTGACAAATTAGAATTTGTAAATCAAGAAAACAATACTCAATTTAAAAAAAATACATTCAAAACGTCTTTAAATGTCATTTTATTTAAAAACGTGACAAATTAATTAAAAAACTAAAATAATACATTAAAATAAGATGATGGACGTTTTATCTATTTAGAAAATGTCTCAAATGACTAAAATTTTGATAGTTCAAATCTCATATGTCACAATTCAAAATTCAAACCTTATTAAATTTAAACGATACGAGTTTAAACTTCAAATAACAATTAGACCAAATAAGAATTAATGGTACATGACTTAAATATGATACATCAATAATAACTATTAAATAACAATTTTTTTTTTTTAAGAGATGTGATTAAATATTATTATTTGATCAGTTGCTTCGACAACCTTGTTTAAAGGAATGAGTTGGTTATCTTAACTTTAATTAAAGATAATGATCTCATATTATTTATATAATTAAAATAAAACTTAATTATTAAAACATGCATGCATGTATACAATCTAAATTAGATGTTGATTGATCATATCCCCTAATTAAATATATATGCATGAATCTCAAGTACATAAAAAAGGGCCGGTGCTTATAATTAATTAATTATACATTGTGCTTCTTGATCCGGTCATGATGCAATTAGTTAACTAATTAATTAATTATTTCTCGACCACTATTATTAATGTTTGTACAATGCATAAATTAAGACAAAGTGTCGGATTGATTTCACATCATTAAATCTCTTGATTATATAAATTAATAAGTTTGCTTGATGGTGCATTAATCTAACTTCCTTTCAACAAGACAAAATTAACAAATTAATGTACTATTGTCTCAACTCAAATTTTTTTATTATTAAATTAAACAAGTAGGAAACATACATTTATATATTAGAATTGTCCCAAAATTATATATTTTTTTCTCTTTTTCGAACAAACAACTCTTATGATAAGAGAAATAAGAGATGAGGAAGAGAACATAAATAATATAATGAATATATTGACATTATAAAATAACTCAACAAGAAGTAAATTATTTTAATAATTAATTAAATGATTGTTTGACAATGATATCTCAACAACATATACAAATTTATTATAATATTTTTTCAAGGGATAACTTCTTTTATTATTATTTTATTATTTTATGTGACAAGGAGCATCTTACAAAATAAATGAAGATGATGGAAGGCTATTAATTAAACAAAAATGCAAACATATTTTTTAATGGATATGAATCTAATTAGAAAATACCAATGACTTTTATAATATAGATATTTTCGATACTTATTTTGAATGAAATGTGACACTAACTTTGAATTTGTTCTACCTTTAAATAATGTCTTTTATCTTATAAAATTAGTATACTTTTTTTAGATATTAGGACACCATAATCTATCTATCGAGAAAAACAATTATATAATTAATACATTTTTATGTGTGTTTGGGACATACTAAGTTCATGTCACGAATTCGATTCTCACTCAAAACGACTTAAATTGAAATGAGTGTCATGACGATGAGAGTCATACTTATGCATACATCTTACATTAAATTTATATAACTAAATTTCATTTAAACACGCTCTCATATTTAAAGCGTAAAATTCACTAAAATATCTCAAAATGATGTGACTTTGTAAAACACTAAAATTATCATGTTTAAGATGAGACCCAAAATTATTAACTTTGTTGAAAATTAGAAATTGCTGGGTTCATGAACACTATTTGTTGCACATGGCAATGTGCTGCGGTCCGTTTTGCTACTCAATAATAGTACTTTTTTTTTTCAAGAAACAATAATATAATGTACTTTATTTATGGCAGTTTAAATTTTCTTTTATGAAAATTATGATTTTTTATTTTGTAAGAAAGTTTGCAAGACACAAATATAACCTCACTCCCAGCAAATGGTTCTAAGTAGGAGTTATTTTCATATTTTTTAAGGAATATGCAATGTTATTTTTTTTTTAAACAAAAATAAAATTATCAAATTAAATCACTGTTTAAATAATCATTGAATTCATTCTTAAAGTAAATACATTTTCACTTCATGTAAGATTTTTTTTTTGGATTTATATGCTTATCTCAAAAAAATGAAATATAATTATTCATTTACTAGGTAAGAAGCAAAAAATAAGACATGCATGATAAAGTAATTATAACACTTACTTAAAATAAATTAATTCATCCAAACTAGTTCTAGTAAAAATAATTATAACTTACTTAATTTGAATGATATTCAAATGTTTCCTTGTCATATATATATTTTATTAAGTTATCATTACCCGACAATCATGTTCTCTCGATTTTGTTATATATATATTTTATTAAGTTATCATTACCCGACAATCATGTTCTCTCGATTCAATTTTTTTTTAATGAAAATAGAATTCAAGACTCATATATTAATGAAGACTCGTGTTATTATCTTGTAATTGTAATGAAATGAAGTTTAACGACAATGATATTAAATCATATATATTTTGGCATTATTAAATATAATTATTTGTGGGTTCAATTGCCTTATATAAGGCATAATCATATTACTAAGTCTTATTTTAAATTCAACTTAATTATGTAAATAAAGATAATATTGATTAAATATAGAAAATGCTAATTTAATATTCTTGCCACAAAGAACCACAGGCTTGCTCTTCCAAGCCCATGGTAAGCCCAGAGTAAATGACAGAAAAATCCCTAACACTCCCATACTCAATAATCTCATCCCCGCATGAATCGATGTACCAATTGGTCATATCGCTACACGGTGAGCAAGTACTTGGCACCATATCCATATCAATGTCCATGTTCATATCTAATATTTCCATGTTGTCGATCCACTCGAAACCAAATTCGGACGATGACATTGTGGAGCAATCCTGACCGTCCATCCATATACCCGCACCACCAATTAACTGGTCATGGCAGTCTTCCATTCCATCGTTATGGTTGCAATCAATCTCCGCTTGCAAAGATTTCATCACACTAAGTAAACGCTCATCATCACATTCCTCGACAACTTGAGATTCTTCGAGCAAAGACATGAGAAGTTCGCAATCCAATTCCTTCATATCGAATTCTTCGATATCTTCTGCCCAATTTTGTGGGAATGAGACTGCCATTTGGTATTAGTAGTAGCTAGCTATAGAGAAATAAAATGATTGAGTTGTTTATGAGTAATATTATTAATGAAAGGTGTCAATGTATATATTTATAATGGTTGCTCAAAGTATAAGTAGGTCAAATATCGATCCCATTAAACCTATCTACTCCACCAGTCACGTGTACCCATAACTAACCCCAATAAAATAAATAAAAATAAATGACCCACATGTTTCTATAGTAATGCTAATGCATAATATTCATAATTTGTAGATGCAAAATTTGACATGAAAGAGTTGAGTGCACTTGTACTAGTCGAATTCCAACTAAGCAAAACCCCACTAGATCCCACTACAAACACAAATTAACACGCCCCACATTTATAGTTTAAGATCAATTTTTTTTGAAAAGGTAGGACTTTTAATTTACTATCATATTAAAAAAAAGTCATCACGGTTTTCACAATGTTCACTAAAAAAATAATAAATACTAATAAGAGAAGACAACCCTAATATAAAGCAAATTAGGTGGCATTGTGTTTCATCATTTTGTAAATAATATTAATGGGGTGCCAATGTGCCATTAGAGCATCCCCATCGGTAGGTACAAATCTGATGTGGACAAAATTTGTACCTGGTACACTAATGGGAAGATGGGTAGAAATTAGGAGAGAGAAAATTGAGTAGTAAAGTTTTGCTACCGGGTACAAATGAGAAAAAGTCAAAAAAAGTGGTCCCCACCCCCACTTTTTTATAAAAAAAATAAACATTTAAAATTTTTAAAAAATAAACCGTTTTATTTAATTTTTTATTTAACAAAATATGATTTAGTAGTCTATTTTTTTCAAGTATTATTGTGATAATAATTTCCTAAATTATTTTTAAAAATCATTGATTTTTTAAATTTTTTAATATAATTTATAAATATTAGTTTTATTAATTTAAACAAATTAGTATAATAAAAAATAAAACAAGATTACTTGAATTATTGAATTAAAAAATATTGTATGAATTAGATGATGTGGATGGTGGGACCACAATTGTACTTGAGATGGTTGGGGAATAGAGGTATAAATTGAGAGGTATAATTTATTTGTGATGTGGCTGATGATGTGGCACATATTTGTACCTTTGTATGGGTACAAGGATGGGGATGCTCTTAGTGGAAGATAATGATAAGGATAATTAATGTTACATCACGAAACAATTGCTTGGTAAGAGTGGGGATGTGCAGGGGAATCCACTTGTTTTTGTTATAATTAATATTATTTAGTGTTGACTAAATGAAATTAATAAACAGTTTTCATTACATTTGATATGATATTATTATTATTATTTTTGTAAAATATTATTTATTTTTTTTGGATCAACAAATAATTAGGTGAAGAAATAAAAAATGATTTAATATTAAGTAATGTGATATATAATATATAAAAACGTCCACATCAAAATTAATTATATGATTGCGTGTGTTGTCCATTTTAAATTTAAATGGCCACTAATTAATTGAGAGAGATAGAAGTAGGGACTAGGGAGCCTTGATAGTTACAGATTATTTAAATAAATATAATAATTATTATATTTTATATCTTTATTTTCATTCATTACATCTTATAATTCATAATAAAACATTAATATATATATATATATATATATATATATATATATATATATATATATAATTTTTTAAAGAATATTTAAGAGAAGTTCTTCAATAAGAGTGTGTGAATATGAATATGATTTAATAAATGTATGAAATATGAATGAATATGATTAATAAAAGTGTACTGGTTAGTTATGAGTATTAATTATTCTCAATTAATAATGTTTAGATATTTTCATTTCATTAAAAATGTTTAGATTTATCAAAGAAAAATTATTGATATTATTTTTTTTAAAATTAAACTAGATTAATATTTTTATTTTATTTAATTAAAAATGTAAAATATTATTATTTTTATATCATAATTGTTTAAAATATTTAAAATATTAAAGTGAATTTAATAAAATATAAATATCTAATATCTTATCTATTAATTATATATATATATATATATATTTTAAATATATATATATATATATATATTTTAAATACTTATAAAAGATAGTTGAATGATTCAAATTTTTTTTAATTATAAAAAAAAATTATTTATTAAATATAAATAATATAAGATAAAGTCTTTAAAATACTATATATATTAATATATAATTGATTAAATTAAATATAACGAGTTTTACTTAATAATATATATTATAAAATAGTATAATTTTTTTAATAACATTTTTATTAAAATATTTCATATTTAATTTTTTAAATAATTTTTTATATAAAATTGTTATTTTATTTTAAGTTTTTATATTTTAATTAATTTATTATAATCTTATTATTAATATATAATATTTAAAACTAATTATATAAAAATGATTTTATTATTATTAGTTATTATAATTATTATTAAAATTTCATTTTATTAATTAGATTTTATTTTAAATAATTTCTTGATATCATTTAATTAATTGAAATAATTTCTTTCAATAAATAAATTAAAAAAATTATTATTATTTTAATTATAAAAGAACTCTAATATAATTATAAAAAAAAATCATTTCTCCTAGAGAGGAATAAATGATTTCATGAGTATCTGTTAAAATAATGTTATGTATTGATAACATCAACCAAACAAACATTTTTTTAATTAACTTTTTTTTCTAATCTCCTAATTTCTTATTTCTCTACTTAAAAATCTTCTGTAAAATTCTTAGCCTATTTGATGACTTCCTTAGCATAGGAGGTTTTATTTTTTTTATTTTTTTAGTATTCTATTTTGTTCGGTCCGTTATTTTGTTTAATTCGATCGAATTTTTCGTCTCAAATTCTTATAATTAATCTAAATAATACTTCGAACTTTGGTGAGTCATTTGTTGTTCAAATCTGTCAAATGTACCTTCTCTTTCTTGGGAAATTGGACGAAATGACCCTAAAAATTGGGTTATTTGCCTCCGTGGTCACCCAATAATAAAATTGATCTGGTGACCACTTTATTTTTTTTAGACGAAATTACCCTTTTCGCGTAACGCGAAGGGACTTCGCGAAACGCGAAGTGAAACAGTGTGAATATATATATTAAAATTTTTTCATTTTCTTCATTTCGTTTCTCTCTCTTCTCTCTCTTCTCTCTCTGTTCTTGTTCGTCGGCGGCGGCGAAACGGCGGCGGCGGCGAAACTTCGGCGACAGCAACTTCGGCTATGCCTTGAATCTACAAAGATAAGAAACCTTAACCCTGAATCGATGTTTATAATACAGATTTATGCTCTTATTTCCATATCTTAATTTCAAACCCTAACCCTAACCCAAATCGATTTATGTTCATGTTTCTAATATCTCCATCTGAAAACCCTAAATCAATTTATGTTCTTATTGTCTATTATCTTCATTTCAAACGATTTATGTTCTTTTTAATGAAACCCTAACCCTAAATCAATTAAATCTGTTCATATTGGTTCATATTTGTTCATATTGGTTCATATTGGTTCATTTTTTGTTCATCTTATTGTTCTTATGTCGATGATGATATTTGTAGATCATATGGGTTCCGTTTCACGAAGGGCTTCTCGTTACGCGAAGGGCTTATCGTTACGCGAAGGGCTTATCGTTTCGCGAAGGGCTTCTCGTTTCGCGAAGGGCTTCACGAATCTAATCTTGGGCGAAGATATTGAAAGAAATGGGTCGGAATTCAGTGAAGAAGTACTTACAACAAGACAAAAACCGGCTAAGTGTTATGGATGAAGGGTTTTCTCAATAGTCAATACAATTGAGTTGTTTTTATTTAGGTGTTCTATAATTATATGTTAAAGGGTTTGTTTGTAGAATTGTATTTTGATAGGGGGGAGACATAGAGAAATTGAGATTGGACTATTATTTAATATCATTGTTTTACTTCTCACAGCTGATGGGATTGAGGTAATCTTGATCAATTTGATATGGGTTGTTTTAGAATCACCTTAGAGAATGTTTGTGTGTCTGGCTGGGTCCCGTTTTTGATTTGGTTATGATTTGAGGAAAACAATCTTTAATATTAATATTGATTGATTCCATTCAAGTTGTCAAGCTCATTCTTTAGGTCAAAGATTAACATGTCTTATTCAATAGAATTAGTCCATCAAGTTAGATTAATAGGTGAAGAGGTTATCTTGGGCTAAATCTTCTATTTTTATATTTAAAAAATGCTTCTTTAAGATGTTTGACTTGAGATTAACTCAAGTGGCAGATCGCGGGTTCGAATCTTATTTAGAACGCCTTAAGTTGAAGTGGATATGATTGCTAGCTTCCAACATTCAAAAAACAATAAGATGACGAGAAGCCCTTCGCGAAACGAGAAGCCCTTCGCGAAACGAGAAGCCCTTCGCGAAACGAGAAGCCCTTCGCGTAACGAGAAGCCCTTCGCGAAACGAGAAGCCCTTCGCGTAACGAGAAGCCCTTCGCGTAACGAGAAGCCCTTCGCGTAACGAGAAGCCCTTCGTGAAACGGAACCCATATGATCTGCAAATATCATCATCGACATAAGAAAATAAGATGAACAAAAAATGAACCAATATGAACCAATATGAACCAGTATGAACCAATATGAACAAATATGAACCAATATGAACAGATTTAATTGATTTAGGGTTAGGGTTTCATTAAAAAGAACATAAATCGTTTGAAATGAAGATAATAGACAATAAGAACATAAATTGATTTAGGGTTTTCAGATGGAGATATTAGAAACATGAACATAAATCGATTTGGGTTAGGGTTTGGGTTTGAAATTAAGATATGGAAATAAAAGCATAAATCTGTATTATAAACATCGATTCAGGGTTAAGGTTTCTTATCTTTGTAGATTTAAGGCATAGCCGAAGTTGCTATCGCCGAAGTTTCGCCGCCGCCGCCGTTTTGCCGCCGCCGACGAACAAGAACAGAGAGAGAAGAGAGAGAAGAGAGAGAAACGAAATGAAGAAAATGAAAAAAATTTAGTATATATATTCACACTGTTTCACTTCGCGTTTCGCGAAGTCCCTTTGCGTTACGCGAAAAGGGTAATTTCGTCTAAAAAAAATAAAGTGGTCACCAGATCAATTTTATTATTGGGTGACCACAGAGGCAAATAACCCAATTTTTAGGGTCATTTCGTCCAATTTCCCCCTTTCTTAGGAGTAAATGATATAGAATTATTAGATAGGATATAGAGTTATTTATCTTTTACATGTATCATTTCTTATTTTGTAAGAGTTTTTATTATTATTTTGACTATATACAAGGTTGACTCTAAGGCAAGACACTAGGATTTCAAAAAAATAATAATAATAGCACCAACAAGGTTTGATCAACAAATCATTATATTTAGAATCGTGTCAGAATCAAGATCGTCGTCACATTCGGCACGTTCGACACAGTTGTTCGATCGCGCGATTCAGTTGATTTGAAACCCATGCAGTACTTGTAGACGTTGGAAGGCGGTCTATTAGGTAGACTAGATGAATGTGGTTCATGTCGGACCCAAATCTTTTGAATTTCAAACATTGGAGGCGCCCCTAAGTTGTATCTATCTCTAAAATAAAGAACGAGAAAAGAAAAGCGGTTGAGGTAAATTTGATCCAATTAAAGTTATTATGTTGGTCTCTTCAAATGTTAACTTAGAACCGAGGGCATCTCAAACTCATACCTAATTAGGGCGTCTTTTGGTATGTCTTCAATTCTCAAGGAATATGTGTTGCCTTATTATAGGACGGATTTAAAACAACATTTATCATTCTAATTGATAAATGTATTAAACCATTAATCGAGAAAGGAATCTGATGACTTGTTGATGGTTGATCGATTAATATTGAGAATCCACAAATTGTTACGCCCGAACACATCATAAGACCCCACATAAATAGGGAGCGTACATTGCTTTTATTGTTTGGAATGTGTCAAGGAATATGTGGAATCATGATTTTTTTAGTCGAGTCGGTAATGATCTTGGGGGATTTGTATTGTAGGAGAACAATTGTGTTAGAATGACGGTGCATCACTTTAATTCACATATTCGTTACTTGAAATGTTGATCGGATCCGTATGACTAAGCTTATGGATGTTGAAAGGCTAATTATTGAGATTACAAATTCGAAGAGATTTGACATGGACATGAGGAATGTCGTGTAGGCTAAGGAGCTATTAAATGGGGGCAACAGGAGATCGATTATCCTTCTTCACAGTCATCGAGTTGCGATGCCACCCTAAATTTATAAAAAGGAGAGTGCGAGCAAGTGATTGCTAAGGATCGAGAAGGGTTCCCCATTTTATTTTACCGAGTCTAATTTGAACGTAATTTTAGACGACTATTCTCTAGTCACGTGATTGTGTAAGATGTTACATGTGGTGATGTATCAAAAGTTTAGGTCAACAACTCCATTCTATTTTGGATTTGTTGTTTGATCAGGTAAGAAAGAGAAGTTAATTACCTCTGAAAGATATAATCCAAGCCACCCCTATTAAAACCCTTTATCCTGAAATTAAAAATCCCGAATTACTAGTTTACATTCATGATGTGTCCGATGAAGATTCTGTGGATTCTGAGCTAAATTATGATGTCAATAAGAATATCTTAATAGAATTCTCGACTCATAATATGGTGTTAGAGGAAAATAAACCCCCCTTAAGGGAGGTCCTTGAATTAAATACTAAAGTTTGGCCCAATGTTATTAGTTGAAGAAGCTAAATGATCAATCACATGGTTATATGCAAGAGAGAAAGCGTGTCTCGAAGTAAAAAACAAGTTATTCCGTTTAGATTTCATCAATGATTAGTGGATTGTAAGAGATCTATGTAATTGTCAGTTGTATTGTTGGGATGCTCTTGATTCTATTAGAGCGTCTCATGAGATTCTTGTGACTTTTATAAATAAAAAAGTTGCATTCTAATCAATTGTTGTCGTATGTGTTATAAGAAAGTGGAATCGACGACTCACTTGTTTTTGCATTGTCAATGGTTGCTAATATTTGAAGCCTTTTGTAGAGTATGTTTGCGATTTACTAGGTGATGCCCGAGTATTTGAGTAGTTGCTGAAAATTTAGATTGAAACGGTTGATATGGTAGGATTACATATTTGAGTTACCATCCCAAATATTTTTTTGGTGGACTATCTAGTTGGAGAGAAATCGTTAAATTTTCAACGATCGTAGTCGTCAAATGCGTATAATTCATAATATTGTTATTATTACGATTTTCTGAATTCGTTTCAAAAATTCGGTAGAGTTATTCGTATTTCTTGACGATCTACGAGCCCAATAACCTCTTGGAAATGTATTTGTATTCTTTTCTTATTTTCATGTTTTGTGATTTTTATTTTGTTTTTTCACGTCATTTTATTGTTGTATTTAAACCATTTTTTTTTTTATCATTGTTAACATACATGAACCATATAAAAAAAATAAAGCAAACAACTTATAATAAATAAATAAATAAACTTTTACAAATTTAAACAAAAAAAAAGTTTATTTAAATGAGCAAATCCGGCCCTAGTAAGATCATAGATGTGAGAATTGACATATCATTATGAATTATATTCATCATGAATAATGATCATGAGTAAGGCTAAGGGTACGACGTATTAATCCTATCCCATGTTTGTTATCATCCAAATGGGAATGCCAACAAAACCTGTTTAATTTCATGTCGGTAGGGTTTTTTTCAGATCTCTCTCTATCTGTTAAGAGCTCGTTTGCTTTGTATTTTTTGGAGTTCTCTTTTAAAGTTCTGCTAATTTTATTTTTTATAAATTCTCAAATGACATTCCTATCCTTATAACCATTATATCACTAATTTTATTAACTAAATATTAAAATTTAAATATGAAAAGACATTCTAGTAATTAAATCAATTAAAAAATCTTATAATTTATTTTTTTTTATAAAAAAAAACTCTTTAGAAAAATTTCAAAACCTAAGATCAAACAAGTTCTAAGATATTGGTTGTTAGGTATAAGTAGTAGTTGTTATAGCGACGATCTACTAGCTAGCATGTGATGGTGGCACCCCACCCGGTCCAAAACAGCAAAAACACTTGAACCAATTTTTTTTGGACACCCACCACCTTTCTATGGAAATAATTACATTATTTATCATATTTTTGGTGATTGTTATCATAATTCATCTACCAATATATATTATTGTCTATTCTAATCAGAGATCCAGAAAGAAAGAAAGGATTTTTTTAATTGCTTTTATTTATATATATATTAGTTGGCTATCGGTACTGGATCTCATATATATACTCTTTTGATAAAGTTGTAGGGAAATTACATTAAAAAATAAGTGATGTAAAAAGAAGAAAAAGTTAGAAAACAAAATGGGAAGCCAGGGAAACCTATAAACTTACTCTAGCTTGGCTAATGTAAGATATTTTATTTATTTATTTTACAGATCTTACTTTTTAAATAATCCACTTTTACATTAAATGAGTTTTTCTTTTCAGATAATCTAAAGATATGATAGAGAAGATAAGTAGCAAAGAATTTACTATGAATTAAGAATGTATTTTTGAGTATCAATTTATACAAAAATAAGGAAAATTAAAGTGTTAGAACATGTAAATATTTTAAATACATTTAATAGCTAGCATATAAAAACCTAAAGACATAACTGTGTTGTTCTTTAATTGTAGAGTCTTTAATATATTTCCTAAAAAATCAGGGAGACACAATGAGTTTGTTACGTAATAAAAACAAACAGGTTTGACGTAAGTCATTTGGTGAGGATGTCGACAATTTGATAATGAGTAGGTATGTATCGAATGAAAAGAGATTTTTGAACAAAACGTTCACGAACAAAGAGAAAATCAATTTTTATATGTTTCGTACGAGCATGAAAAATTGGATTGGCCAAGAGAAATGCAGCACCAATGTTATCACACCATAGAGTGGGAGGTTGAGGTAGGAAGATGCAAAGTTCACGTGGCAAGGATTGGAGCCAGATGAGTTCAAGAGTGGTATGAGCTAGAGATCGATACTCAGACTCGGTACTAGACCGAGCAACTACTTGTTGTTTCTTTGAATTCCAAGCGATAAGACTGTCATAAAAAAAATATGTAGTAGCTAGTTGTGGAGCGACGATCGTCTGGACAACCAACCCAATCGTAGTTAGAAAAGACAGATAAACCGAGAGAAGATGATGGATGAATGAAAAGTCCATGATGAGGAGTATGATGAAGATATCAGAGTATTCTTTTTACTATAGACCAATGAGTGGTGGTAAGAGACTGCATGAATTGGTAGGCACGGTTGACAACAAATGCTAGTTCAGGTCAAGTATGCGTCAATATTGGAGAGCGCCTGTTAGATTTTAAACTAATTCCATTAATTAAATGAAATGTGAATTTGGATAAATAAATTAAATGTAATTTAATCAAAATAAATATAAATTCATACCAAATTTGAATGTGAATTTTGGTAAATTTTAATGCTAGTTGATAATATCGAATGCCAAAAGTCTCGAAATGTCAAGAGTCTAGGAATGACAGCCGTTTGATGAATTATTAGCCGTTGGATGAATTATCAACCGTTGGATTGAAATGAATTTATTGTGATGGTTTAATTTCCAACTATAATATCCCCTCATGTTGGAACTCTTCATATATCTGACATCTCTTTTTCACTCATTCCATAATTTCTCTAAAATTCGAAAAATAATTTCTTTGTTTTCTTGAGTGTTCTTCGAGTTCTTCACTCAATCGAGTGTTCTTGACTCGTCATATTTCCGTTGAAACCCGATGATTGATTTAAGTACTTTGTCAAGCTCGCTGTGTAGTGATTCCAATGCTGAATCACTTATAGATTCATTGTACCCTCAGAGACAATCATATGTGATAAACTTTAGTACAAGGGGAGACAATGTAATTGTTTTAAGGGAAATGTGCTAAGCACATGCCTCGAATCAACATTGTATTCCAGTGATTTCGTTTTTTTGTATATTTTAATTTATTTATTTTATTTGTAACATCAATAATATATATTTTCTGTTTATTTAAAGACAAGATATCTAACAACACTAACAATGTTGTGATACATAAATGGCTCAAGAAGAGTGTAACCATCATGAAGATGACCTAGAAGAGATTGGAGTATTAAGAGGTTTTGAGTCACTCTTATTGGCTTTGATAAGAATTTCATTGATATATTTTGATTGAGAGAGAAAAATGTCGGAGGTAGATCGATGTGCCTCAATCCCGAGAAAATAGTGTAGTGGACTTCAATCTTTAAGGGGGAAAATGTGGTTAAGTTGAGAGATGATCAAGGGGATGTGAGAGAAAGAATTTCTAGTGAATATAATATCATCAATGTAGACAATAAATAACGATATAATTTGTGGAGAGGGTACATGAATAAAGAAGAATCGATTTTGGATTCTTGAAAACCAATAGAAAGAAGAGCGGATTTCAAGATAGTATACCATTCACGGGGAGCTTTCTTGAGTTCATATAGTGCTTTGTAAAGTTTGCACACATGATTAGGATAATCGGGAGGAGTGAACCCAGGGGTTGAGACATAAAAACTTCCTTGTGTAGAGTTCCATGTAGAAAAGCATTGCTAAAATCGAGTTGATGAATAGATCATTGACGAGTGACGACAAGTGAGAGGATAGTTCAGATAGTAGTATGTTTCACAATTGGAATGTGAATGCTTCAAGATAGTCAATGTCTTCTCGTTGATGAAATCACTTTGTACTTAAACGAGCCTTGTGACGTTCAATGGAACCATCAAATTTTTGTTTAACTCACGATATTCTGCGAGGATCAAGGAACAAAAGACCATGTCTTGTTTTGAATTAGAGCATTAAACTAATTTGTCATGATATAACGTCATTGCGTATCTTTATTGGCAATAGAGAAACATGTGGGTGGAGAGGTGGAGATTGTGGAAATGTTGGCATTGTGAAGGGCACGAGTTTTGGAACGTATGATCATATGATGTGAGGAACATTGAGGGGCATGTATAACAGTGGAAAGTCCACGTATAAGAGTAGGAGGATTGATTGAAGATGAGTTAGTTGTTGATGATGTTTGATGTTGGCGAGTTGGTTGGCGAAGATGGATGGTTGTAATTTGATGACGATGATGATGAGTGTTCGGATGTTGGAGAAGATGGTAGATCTAGGTTTGTGATATTAAAATTAGAGAGATTGGAGGTGATGAACGTGGCATAAAAAGAAAATGTGGTGTTGGAGAGAGTGATGGTGTACAAAGATTGGTAGATTTTGGTATTGTATTTTTAAGTATAAATATTTCTTCATCAAAAGTGATGTGACGAGAGATATATATTTTGTCGGAAGGAAGGTGTAGACAACGATAGCCTTTGTGATTTGGACTATAGCCAAGAAAAATACATTTTAGAGTTCGAAGATCTATTTTGTGAGAGTTATATGATCGAGTGAGTGGAAAGCAAGAACATCCAAGAGTTTTGAGGAATAAATAGTTAGGATTGACTAGGCTTACCATTTAAAGGAAGACAATTAATGAGAAACGTACTTATGAAAAAAACATTATCCCAATTAGATAAGGGCATAAAAGCATGAGCAAGAAAAGTGAGAATCATTTATGTAAGGTGGCGAATCTTGCGTTCAACAACACTATTTTTTTCACTTGTATGAGGGCATGATAGATGGTGTTAGAATCCATGAATTTCAAGATAAGATTTGAGACTCCTATATTCGTCTCCCCAATCAAATTGTAGAGCTTTGATAGACGTGATGAATTGATTTTCAACAAGTTTCTTAAATTTTATCAAAGTCGCCAAGATATCAAATTTTCCATAGATATGATATATTGCCAAGTAAAACGACTATAATCATTGATAAAAAGGCTAAAATATAAAAAAAACGTTAGTAGAGAAAAGAAGAGCAGGACCCCAAATGTCATAATGTATTAAGTCTAATGGATACTTACAACGAGATTGAGAAATAGGAAAATAAATTTTGTGTGCTTTTCTATATTGACAAGATTCACAAAAACTTAATTTTTTGTTGTCAATAATAGTAAATGAAAAAAAGACATAATAAAGGTTGATGTTGATGATGAAGGGTGTCCAAGACAATGATGCCAAAAGTTGGTAGATGAACGAGTTCGAATAAAAGCTTGATGAGTGAGCGGAGGGTTGACAATTGAGTTTAAGCGATATACCAATTTTTAAGTGTGTCGTGAAGGAGTTCTCTCTTCGTGACCTGATCCTTAACAATCTAATTTGGATGAAATTAAAATAATATATTATTACCGGGAAAAAAAATTTAGAAACACTTTGAAGATTTTTGGTGATTCATGCGACATGTAATATAATACGTAGAAAAAGATTTTTATATGAACATGGAATGAATTCTTGCTTAATATTAGAAATAGTGTGATGGTTATCATCAGTCATTTTAATAGTTTATGTACCATTATAGGGAGTTGAGATGATAGGGTTGTCAAGATTCGTCATGAGATGATGTGTAGCACAAAAGTCGGGACACTAATGTAATAAGGGTTATTATAGACCTATATTAGCGACGGAAAAGCAACTCCGTCCCTGATAATCATTATCAACGACGATTTTGTTATAAACGTCGTTGCTACAAAAGATTGGCTTCTCGTTTCTCAAAACATTTTTGGAATGATTATAAGCGACAACATTATGCTATCTTTGTTGTTGATAATCTATAATATCAGCAACGACATTGTCGGGTGCCATCACTGATATTCATTAAGAGAATATCGTTGCTGATAGTTTGTTAAATAACACGTTTTTTCTTCTTTCTTTCTTCTCACTTTTCCTTTCCCTTCGTCGCCGCTTCTCTCCCGATCACTACTCTTCTAGGCTCCGCAGTAATAAGGATGAGAGCTTGAGGTGGAGTTATTGTTAGAAGATCGTTGTATTCAGATTTTCAATATGTAATTGGAGGATATCATTATTCACTATGTGCAATTAAGAATGAAGCAACAAGAGACCACCTCATTCTTTGACCAAATCTCTTGGCTCTAAAGACAAGAGTCTAGAAGTAAGTTTAGTGTTTTTGAACAAGTATGTAGAAACAAATCCAACAAGTAATTTAATTAATCTTTTCTGTTTGCGTTTAGAAAAGTGAATCCATTTATTCATTTCGGGCTTTGCGTTAGGACAAGATCAAGCCCGAGTGTGAAATTCTTTACCCCACAAAGGGTTGAATCAGAACTAAGAAATGCAACAAGGGGATTTTTTTTCCTGAAGAACGGAATGGATGCACCTAACTTACTTCATTTCTATTATGTTGTTAGTCACTTCATTTGTATGGGAAGGCTGTTCAATTACTTCTTCAAGCAATAGAATCCTTAAAACTCACATTCAGCTATATCAAACGGTATTGTGGGCAGGGTTTGATAAGTTAGAATTTAATGGAGACAAGACCCGACAAGTTCTACTACTGGGATATAGATCTGATTTCTAGGTGTGGGATGTTGAGGATGTAAACAATGTGCATGAATTAACTGTTAGGCATGATGGTCATGTTTCGTTTGTGCAAATACTTCCAAAGCCTTTAGCTTCAAAGAGACCGGGGACGAGTTTGCAGAATATAGGCCCGTGATGGCGGCTCGTGCCGACAAATCTCTTCCCGGAGGTGGGGGAAACATCCAGGATGAATTATTATTAGATATTACTCCATCTAGTAGTGGTATCTATCCAAAAATCAATGATGCTATAAATTGTAGTTTTACATCTACAATGGTATGGTTGTAAATGATCTATCATTGTTGATATTGTTAACTATCAGCAATGGCATTGCGCCGTCGCTAAAAGTCATTGTCTTTCAGAGTTGACGTTTTCAACGACAATGTTAAGGCTTTTAATGACGATTTGTGTCGTCGCTAATGCTTATTTTCCACAAGTGGGATATCAGGCCGAGTCATAAATAAAAGAAGGTGTAGCCATCATAGTAGGGTGTGTCATTGAATTTTGGTTCTGACGACATTGGCAAGTTTCAATGACTTGTAAAGTTGCAAATATGACAAAATAGACTCAATCAACAAACATTAGCCGCATGACCAAAATGATCACACAATTGACATTGTATTTTATTTCTATTGGGCCCATGAAGCCCACGACTCAAATTAGAAGGCCTATTAGTATATGAACAATCTAACATGATAGTAGAAGCCTGGTTGGAGTGTGAAAATTTAGATGAACTTGAAGGACCATTTATTTGATATCCATTAGAACTATTAGAGTTCAATCTATTGATAATTTTATTTTCTACACAATAATTACTCGAAGATGAGACCGAACGTCATGATCATTAGAAGTGAGATGAATTCAAAATCATTCTCGATCCAAAAGCAAGATTATCGGTTGAAGAATTAGAATGGAGTGAGTCAAGGAGAATCTCATGTGTAAGAATCATTCCTTGGAGGTCTTTGATGACGATGGGGTCGGTGCGAGTGGTTACCGCTACAATGAGAGATTCGTATTAAGGACCGAGTCCTCCCAAAACACAAATGATGAAATCTTGTTCAGATACGCTTTTCCGAGCACCAACGAAATATCAATGATTGATTTTATTTTTTGCAAATATTCGGCCATTAGGAGTGATCCCTTCTTTACCATCTGGAGTTGAAGACGAAGTTGCATTAGACGAGCTTGAGATTGAGAGGTGAATGAGCGCTCTAAAGTAGACCAAAGTGTTGAGGTGTTCCTTGCCATTGCGTGCGAGTTTTAAATTCCGGGTAAACGGGTCAGGATTTTCTGTTATGAAAACGGGTTAGAGTATAAATACTTTTTTTGGGTATTTTTCTCATAACACAGTAAGGTTGAGAGAGAGTGAGCAAATCTAGGGCTTTTTTAATTCTTCTTGTTCTTTGGCTGATCTAGAGTGAGAGGTTGGGGGAGCTTTTGATTATGGAGGATTCTAATCATTTCTAGTGTAATCACTTCTTTTATTTGAAATCAGGGCATATAAGTTTCTATTATTGACATTTCTTTGATTTAGTGAAACTTATCCCTCCCATGGACGTAGGTAGATTTTGGTCGAATCACGTATATTGCGTTGTTATTGCTTTATGCTATTTCAGTATTGGTAATCTATTTTTCGTCATAGACGATTTGGAAACTAATTTATTACATGTTTGATTTTTAAGAAGATCTGTAGTTTTGCTGTTACAAAACCCAAAAGTGGTATCAGAGCAATATTGATTGGTTATCTATTTTAACATTAGAGCAGAATGCTCTGCTAGTTACTTGACGAAATTCAAACAGGAGATCAACTGGTTTCTTTGTTGGGTTTTTGTCAATTGTTAAGACAATAAAATGGGGAAATCTAGACTTGATATGGTGAGTCTGAATGGTAAAAATTACAGGTAATAAAAACTGATGATTAGTGATATGTTAGTTTCAAATGATTTAAATGAAGCAATTGAAAATGAGGGTGTTAGACCTGAGACTACAAAAGAGGCTGATTGGAAAAAAGACAGATAGAAAGTCCTGTAGCTTTATTCGTTCCTAGGTTGGTGTAAATGTTGTACATCATGTTGAGAACGAGACTACGTCGTATGGTGTGTGGAGCAAACTTGAAGCTCCCTACACTGGGAGGTCAGCAGGGAATAAAACAACACTGGTACGAAGGCTGGTGAATCTGAAGTACATTGATAATAAATTAATTGTTGAGCACTTGAATGAATTTCAAAATATTTTGAATCAGCTGAGTAGTATGAAGATAAACTTTGATGATGAGTTGCAAGAACTTTTAGTCCTTCGATCTTTGCCTACAAGTTGGGAGACACTTATTATCACTCTCAGCAACTCAACACCAAATGGTAAAGTCAACATGGTATTTGTCACAAGTTCCTTACTTGATGAGGAAAATCGAAAGGAGGATAAACCCTCTAAGTCTGATATGTTGGTGGCTGATAGAGGAAGATCAAAAGATAATAGAAGTGGTTCGAAGAGAGGTAAGTCTAGAAGCAAGTCTAGAGCTCCGAAGAAGGATGGTTCTTGCCATTATTGTGACAAAATGGGTCATTGGAAAAATGAGAGCTGGAAATTTAAAAATGATAAAGAAAAGGGTACGGTGAAGCCCATGGAAAAGAAAGAAAAGAGTGCAGATACATCTGTTTATGCTTCAGATGGTGAACTGACATATGCTTCAAATTGTCAAGACTCATGTCTTAGCACATCTTTAAATGAAATAGCATGGATTGTTGACACAGGGGCCTCATTCCATATTACTCCACACAAATGTTACTTCCAGTCCTACAAAGCTGGTGATTATGGTGATTACTCCAGTCCAATGGTGTGTCCAAGATAGTTGGTTTTGGTGATGTTAGAATCGAGACAAACATGGGTTGTTTTCTGACATTGAGAGATGTAAGACATGTTCCTGATTTGAGAATGAATTTGATTTCAGTAGGTAAGCTCGATGATAGAGGCTACCATAATGTTTTTAATGGTGGTGCATGAAAGTTAAGCAAGGGTTCATTGGTTGTTGCACGAGGTAAGAAATGTTGTTCCTTATATAAGACAAATTTGAAAATTTTCTATGATGTAACATATTCTGTCGTGATAGAGTCATCCTCTAATTTGTGGCACAAGAGACTAGATCACATTAGTGAAAAGAGGCTGAATGTTTTGATCAAGAGGAATGAGTTGCTGAATCTCAAGGATGCTCATCTTGATAATTGTGAGCATTGCTTGAAGGGTAAGCAGAATAGAGTCTCCTTCAGTAAGTCAAAAGTGGAACTGAAAAAGAATGTCCTTGAACTGGTCCATACAGATGTTTGTGGTTCTATGAAGATTAAATCCATAGGTGGTGCTTCCTATTTTATAACATTCATAGACGATGCATCTAGGAAGGTTTGGGCCTATGCTATAAAGTCCAAAGATGAAGTTGCAACAAGGTTTGAGGTCGTTCACAAGCTAGTTGAAAGAGAGACAGGAAGAAAACTTATGAGGGTGCGGTCAGATAATAGGGGAGAGTATATAGGCTCATTTGATGATTATTGCAAAGAGTAGGGTATTCTACATGAACAGACTGTGCCCAAGATTCCACAACAAAATGGAGTGGCAGAGATGATGAACAGAACAATGTTGGAACGGATGAGGAGTATGCTCTCCCATGCCAAGTTGGCTAAGCATTTCTAGGCTTAAGCCATGAGCACTACAGTGTATGTGATCAATCGTTCTCCCTCAAAGCCATTGAATAATAAGTGTGCAAAAAGTGTCTAGTCAGGTAAAGATGTTAATTATGACTATTTACATGTTTTTGGTTGTAGATCTTTTGTGCCTGTTCTAAAAGACGAGATGTCTAAGCTAGATACAAAAACTAGGCAATGTATATTTTTGGGTTATGGTGATGAAAGTGGGGATACATGTGTTATGACCCAGTTGACAAGAAGGTTTTGAGAAGCCGAGATGTGGTATTCCTTGAAGATCAGACTATTGAGAATTTTGAAGATGGTGAAAAGCTTGATGCATACATACGTGATTTTTTGTGGTCTTGAATTGACTCATGATGTTGAGAAGACAAGGCCATATGTAGCTTCAGACTCAGATAGTGATGATAATATTCCTTAAGGTCAAGATGTAGGCCATGGAAATGATACAGAAACTGGTCTTATTAATAATAATGAGGTTGATTTTGAAGTTCAACAAGAAGATGAAAATCAACAGAATCAACAAACAAAGGTACTTAAGAGGTCTACTAAGGAGAAAAGATTAAGTTCTAAGTACACTGCTATAGAGTATGTTCTTTTAACTGATTGTGGGGAGCCTATATACTATAAGGAGGCTCTTGAGGATGCTCATAAGGAAGAATGGTTAACTGCAATGGATGAAGAGATGAAGTCATTGCTAAAAAATGACACATATGAACTGGTTGAAAAACCAAAGAACATAAAAGTATTACAAAATAAATGGGTGTACAAGATCAAACAAGAAGGTGATGATAGCAAGACAAGATACAAGATTAGGCTAATTGTCAAAGGTTTTGGCCAGAAGCATGGAATCGATTATGATGATATTTTCTTACCGGTAGTGAAGATGACTTCTATCCGGGTGGTGTTAGGTCTAGTTGCTTGTATGGATCTTGAGGTTGAACAGCTTGATGTTAAGACTGTATTTCTCCATGGTGATTTAGATGAAGATGTTTATATGGAGTAACCTGAAGGTTATAATAAGAAAGGTGAGGAAAAAATGTGTGCAAACTTGTCAAAAGTCTGTACGGTTTGAAGCAAGCACCAATGCAGTGGTATCTTAAGTTTGAGTTGTTCATGACCATCCATGGGTACATGAAGAAGTCTACAGATCACCGTGTCTTTCTAAAAAGTTTGCATCTAATGATTTTATTATACTTCTCCTATATGTTGAGGAATGATGATATGTTGATTATTGGGAAAGACAAGCTCAAGATTGCCAAGTTGAAAAAAGATTTGGCTAAGTCTTTTGAGATGAAAGACTTGGGTCAAGCAAGACAAATTATTGGAATCCATGTCATTCGTGATCGGGTGAAGAAAAAACTATGGCTGTCTCAAGAGAGATATATTGAAAAGATTCTAAAACGATTCTATATGGACAAGGCAAAGCCAGATTCTTGTCCATTGACCACACACTTGAAAATAAGCAAGACAGTGTCTCCCAAGGATGAAGAGGAAAGACAAGAAATGTGCAGTGTTCCATATGCTTCAGCAATATGTATACTTGTGTATGCAATGGTCTGTATAAGACCAGATATAGCTCATGCAGTTGGAGTAGTTAGTCGTTTCCTTTCAAATCCTGGTAAGACACACTGGGAAGCTGTTAAGTGGCTAATGAGATATATCTTCGAGGGACCTCCAAATACGCTTTGTGTTATGGTACTAGAAAGCCACGTGTTGAAGGGTTTTCTGATTCAGATATGAGTGGTGATATTGACACAATGAGATCAACTTCAGGGTATTTGTTTACCTTTGAAGGAGGAGTTGTATCATGGCAGTCTCGTCTACAGAAATGTGTTGCTTTGTCTACTACAGAAGCTAGATATATTGGCATTACTGAATATTATAAGGAAATATGATGGATGAAAGAATTGTTGAAAGAATTGTTTAAAGAAATAGGCATTGCACAAGACATGTTTGTGATGTTTAGTGACTCACAAAGTGCTATACATATGAGAAAAAAATTCAAGTTTCCATTCACGTTCAAAACACATCCAAAGAAGGTACCATTAGATCCGTGAAGTGCTCGATGAGAAAGAGTTATACTTAGAGAAAGTGCATACAAATGAGAATGGGTCAGATATGATGACAAAGGGCTTGCCAAGAGGCAAGCATGAGATATGTTGTGCCAAAGCCGGAATAGTTCTGGTAGAAGCGTCACGATGATGAATGTTTATAACAACATTCTCCCATGGTTCAGAATGAGGAGAATTGTTGAGGTGTTCATTGCCATTGTGGGCGGGTTTTAAATTTTGGGTAAATGGGTCAGGATTTTCTGTTATGAAAACGGGTTAGAGTATAAATACTTTTTTTGGGTATTTTTCTCATAACACGATAAGGTTGAGAGAGAGTGAATAGATTTAGGGTTTTTCTACTTCTTCTTGTTCTTTGGCTGATCTAGAGTGAGAGGTTCGGGGAGCTTTTAATTGTGGAGGATTCCAATCATTCTTAGTGTAATCACTTCTTTCATTTGAGATTAGGGCATGTAAGTTTCTATTATTGATATTTCTTTTATTTAGTGAAACTTATCTCTCTTGTGGACGTAGGTCGATTTTGGCCAAACCACGTATATTTTGTTGTTATTGCTGTGTGCTATTTCAATTATTGGTAATCTGTTTGTCGTCATAGACGATTTGGAAACTGATTTATTACATGTTTGATTTTTTAAGAAGATCCGTAGTTTTGTTACTGTAAAACCCAACACAAAGGTCTTTAGATGTGGTGCATTCACCAACCACTTGGACTATGATGGATTTTAAAAGGGTGAAGAGAAGCCATGAAAGGATCCTCTAATCTTGTTCCTCACAGATGGTAAAAATAGGATTTGGAGTGAGGACATTAGATCAGTCAACAATATCGGCTTGGAGAAAGACTTCAGGGGAAGAATTAGTCCTAGTAACATATGAATATAGGCCATAACTCTTTACAATATGTAAGATTTGAGATTTCCAAAGAAGAAAATTATTGTGATCGAGTTTAATGGATTTGAGATTATGGAAAATGTGAGTGGTTGAAGTAGAAGAAGATAAAGAATAGGCCATGGATATAAATGTTTGTTAAAACTAAATAATGGCCTTGATACTAGGATAGAGTACGTAGATAAATAGTAAAGAATTTGTTGTGAATTAAGAATGTTATTACAATAACATGAGTATGAATTTATACAAAAATAAAGGAAACTAAATAGTTAGAATATGTAATGATTTTAAATAGCTAGAATATGAAAATCAAGATATTCAAGTGCTTGCTCTTTAATTGTAGAGTATTTAATAAGACAACACAATAAATTTTGAATTTGATTATTTAAATAAATAATGATTATGGATGATTTTGAAAAAATGAATATTTTTTTGGTAAAAAAACTTTAAAGGTATTAATATATAACGATAAAATAAAATTTTAAAATGAATAGCATTTTAATAAGTTAAAGTAAGCAATATGAAATATATGAACGTAAAAAGAACGTTATTGACTAAGCATACCATAATATTTTTTGATTGTAGTGTGCATGTCCCTTGTAGTAACATTGTCTTTGAAAACGTGAATATAAGATCGAGTTCGGGTGAAACCGTAAAAGATGCAAATGGATTGTGCCCCTCCACTTCCCCTAAAGGTCTTCCTTAAAGTATGAGTTGTTTCTCAGGTACGTGTAGGATGTTATAATTAATTACTAAGTATTTTTATTAAATAGTTATGAGTAAAAAAAAAAGTTGAATTATACATGTTTAGACTTTATGATTGTAGGCCACCAAGTCCAACAAGAAACATTTATAATTTCTATATAATATATTAATATTATATATTTATTTATGTCTTTTGACCTTTAATACGTTTTCGGGTTTTTTTAATGTTGAGCAACAACAATGCTAAAATGTTAGGTTTTTTTTATCAATAATGTTTTTGAATGAGTATTGATCGATTTCAAACTATATTCTAAATACAAACTAAAATAAAGTGGAAATAATGTCACAACATTAGACTTATTTTTATCAATGTTTGATTTAAATCTATTTTTTTCCTTCATATTTTCATTCTTTCAATTGATAGATAAAGAAATAAATTATTTCTTAGTTAGGTGTATTTGTTAAAAGGATCCTCAATTTTAAAAATATAAATACAATTTTCTTCTTGTCAAAAAGACTATCAATTCCAGTTCATGATTAATAAAAGAAAATAAAAAAGTTTAGATTCAGACATATTTTAACATTTCAGCCAAAAAAAATATTTTGTGAAGGATGAAAGTTATACAATTTTATCCATATATAACCATTGCTTTACATAGAAATATATATGGTCGTCACTAAAATATTCATTACATGAGCATAAACAAAAATTTAATATTCAGTCTTTACAAAAAAAAAAACATGTAATAATTTTAATCACATTTTTTTTTAACAATGCCTTTAAACTAGTTGTTCTAGATGGCTGAATACTTGCAATTTTGTTTTTAAAAAAAATCTCAAAGTAAAAGAGGTATAGTAAATAAAATTTAAATAAATAACCAGGAATTTAACACAACAAATCAAATTTGTCACTTCCAATGTTCATTCCTTTTTGTTATTAATCTTTTAAATAAATAACTAGGAGTAAAACCTTAATTTTTTTCCGAGAACTAGAATGACACCCCACAGTCATAACTCTCCGCTTAAACTCAAAGCGCTTCCAAATGAAATCAAACTCGTAAAATTTTGATCTCTTAAGTCAACTCTTACCACTGGGCTACCTTGGTGGGAAAAAATGTGGCCACAATGGAGTTAAGTACATAGTCTGCAAACACACTTTAGACCATTTAACGAGCCGCAGAAATTGATGGATGACGGGCTCGAACTCAGGACCTCCCAATTAGGGGTGAGTTTCTCGGTTTGATTTCTTCGAATTATTATTATTTTTAGCTAATTCGAAAACCGAACCGAATTCGAATAAATTCTAATAAAATCGAACCGAATTCGAATTTGATATCGGTTCGAATAATTTGAATTCGAACCGAATTCTATTTTTTTTACTTTTATTGTTAAATTTTTAATTCAGATTATTCTAATTCAAAACAAAATTTGAATTATGATGTTGAACGATGAAGATAGATCTTGAATTCGAAATAGGTGTTAAACCACATGGAGATATATCAAGATTTAACAATTTTGACAAAGAAGAAGCTAAGACACAACGAGATTAAATATGGTGAAGCTTGTAGACTCTTTCATATGAGAATGGAGAAGAGATGTAGTTGAAGCCTGAATGCTCTTTTATATGAGAATGAAGATGAAAGAGGGAGGTGATGGCTAAAGATTAGGTTAATTTCATATTAGAATGGAGATGACTGCTTGAGATTAGGTTAAGAGAATAGAGATAGGGATTCTAGAGAGATTAAGAGAATGAAAAGGAATTATGTTTAGAATATATATGAGGTGGGCTACTAAGAAATTATGTTTAGAGAATAAAGATGAGGTGGGTTGCGGCTAAGAAATTAGGGTTAGAGAGTATAAATGAGGTAAATAATAAATTGTATATTATATATAATAAATAATAAAGTAAATAATAAAAAATGAATTCGATTTCGGTTTGGTTTTCGAGTTGAACCCCAACTCGAAAATCAATTTAAAAACCTTATTTGAATTCAAATTGGTTTGAATTCGATTCAAAAACCGTAAATGAAATTCGAATTTGGTTTATTAAAATTTAGTTGGATATTTGGTCCAGATCAAATATACCCTCAATGAAGCGAAAAATATTAATCTTTTTTTTACCGCTAGTCTAAAAGAGGATATAAAATCTTAAAATATTGATTGTTATGTCAAAGGAAGAGTTGGATTAATGAATTGCCTTGTACCAAAAATGTGTAAAGCAATTGAGGGGACTTCCAATGTAGACAATGATGTTATATTATTGAGATTAGAAAACTAACTCATTCTTTTTGTTTATTAATTTGGTACTTTTTTCATATTTGTTCTTGTGTTCTTGTGGACGATGTTTCCATTTTTATTAACCCGTAAACAAACACATTTTTTTTTTATTTATTTTCAAAACAAATAAAATAAAAAAAATTCATGTCATACTTTCTAGGTATTATATTGAAACTATATATTTATTAATCATGTCCTTTTTTTGTTATATATGTAACAAAAATGTCAAAAATATAGAAATTTGAGTAAATAAAGGATTAGAAATACATTTATTGATCTATTTTTAACATATCTTAAGTACAAAATTAAAATAGATAGAAATAGAGTCAAACGAAACATGTGAGCAAAAAACATATTAGCCCTTAGATTTTACTTCATGTTTAATTTAACCCATATACTTTGGTGAGATCAAATTAGTCCTCAAATATATGAAATTAGATAGGTTGCAATCTCTTCAATTGGGAGAAGAGAGTAAGATTATAGTGTATTTGTAAAAAGAAACGGCCTTCAATTTTATAAATATGCATAAGATTTTCTTCTTGTTAAGTTGACTCTAAGTTCCAAAATATTATCAATATAATCATCAAAACAAAAAGAATTAACACATTTTGTGAAAAATTAAAAAATCAAATTTGAAAAGTCTATAATTTTGTCCATAATCTCCCTATATGTGGTCAAAATAATTTTTAAAGGAATGAAATTGAGTCAAATCTTCCTATTTTGACAACTAAAATGGTCAAGTTCAACCAAACCAACGGGATGCGCAATCTATGAAACAATAATAATTTAAGTCTACAAATTACAATCACACAATTTCAAATTAAATTCCTTTATATTGTTTAAATCCTAAAAAATATACATGTAATAGTTTTGAAATTTAAAAATATATAAGAAACATTTTTAAATTTATACATTTTCCTAAAATGTTAGAATTTAAAAAGACTATAAAATCAACAACAACTATTGAGTTTTGACACATTGAATTTGTTTTTAAAATTCTTGGCTAGTTGAATTGATTGATAATGGTGAAAACCTTTCTCTATCAATTTATTGAATCTAATTAGTTTTTTATTTTATTTAGAAAAACATATTGACATGTTTATATTTTTGCTTTGTTTCTTGCAGAGTTATCTCGGTTTATTCTTTCTGTTTTGCGCTGTTAATCTAGATATTTGTCTTGCTATTACATTTGACGTGACACAATATGGTGCGGTTGGAAATGGAAATATCGATGATTCTAAGGTAAAATATTTCAATTATTTGAAACATGTAGTATTGTTAAGGTGACGAGTTATCGTGTGCTAAACTAAATATTTTGGATTTATTCGTAAAGGCATTTTTACAAGCATGGAAAGCAACTTGTGCATGTTCAAGTGACACGGCTGTTATGGTGGTGCCTGCTAAAAAGACTTTCTTGATTAGATCTTTGCTTTTCAATGGCCCTTGCATATCTCAATCCCCTCAAATTCAGATCGACGGAACTTTAATAGCGCCAGACAATATAAATAGATGGGCGGGATGTGCATCGAACACATGGATTATGTTCTCGCAAATTAATGGTCTTAATGTTTATGGAGAAGGAAAACTTAATGGAAATGGTCTACCGTGGTGGCAAGGCGATAATCTCAGATACCTCCACAATAACAATTTTGAATATTCATTTCAATACAAGGTAAGCTAAACTCTATATTGTTATGACATTTTTATTATTTAAAACAATATTTAAATAAATAAAAATAAGTGTTTAACTCTTCATTTCTATAATTATTTTTTTGCAGCATCCAAGATTGGGAAGTCCAAGAATGGGAAGTTGTTCTCGACCAGCGGTGAGATAGAGTTTAACTTTGAATGATTCCATTAAAACATATAATTTATATTAAACTAATTTTTTTAAAAAAAATTTTTTTCTTATGATTCGTTACATTGTATAGGCATTGAGGTTTAGTCAATGCAACAATCTTGAAGTTAAAGGATTGACTCATATTAACCCTCCGAGAAATCATATAAGCATAAATGATTGCAACAACGTCAAAATATCTGAAATAAAAATAACCGCTCCAGAGGATAGTCCTAATACTGATGGAATCGATATATCTTCTTCAACTAATATCCATATCATGAACTCAATCATCGGAACAGGTAACACATTCATTCAAATTAGTTAATTGTAGTTATATATTTTTGTTAATTTATTAATGGGTAAGTTTTCAAATTTTGTCTATGATAGGAGATGATTGTGTTGCCATTAATAATAAGTGTTCAAATATTATCATAGAAGGGGTTCAATGTGGACCTGGTCATGGTTTAAGGTAATAAAAACTTTAATATTTGATATATCTTTTAGTCAAAATGTCTATTTAATACAATAATATTGTTATTTATTTATTAGTGTTGGAAGTCTTGGAAAGGGTGGAGATTATGCCCAAGTGGAAGGAATACTTGTAAAGAACTGCACTTTCAATAGGACAACCAATGGAGCAAGGATAAAAACATGGCCGGTAATATATAAATATTAATAATATTGAAATGTAATTGATTTATTTATTTTTCTATCTATTATTTATTTTTTAAAAATAATTTAGGGAGGAAATGGATATGCTAGAAATATAACATTTGAGAACATTTTGCTTCACAATACAAAGAACCCTATCATCATTGATCAACACTATTACAATACCACCCATTGTGCAGAACAGGTTAATTACTAAATATTTTATTTCCCTAGTTCAATTTCTGTATTTTTGTTTCTCTAATTTTTTTATTTTTATTTTTACAGATGAAAGCGGTTAAAGTGAGCAATGTGAATTATATCAACATATATGGAACATCGGTCACAAAACAGGCCATATTATTAGATTGCAGCACACATGTCCCTTGCACCAACATTGTTTTTAAAAATGTGAATATCAAATTCAGTTCCGGTGAAAAAACTTACTCCACCATGAATAATGCCATCTTCGATCCTTCTCCACATCCCCCAAGGTCCATTTACTTTAGGTCAAGTCTCTTCAAACTTGGAAAGAATGAATAGTTTCTCAAATCTTAATCCAAAATCCAACATGGACTATAATGGTGTAGGGTGTTAATTATTGCCAAATCTTTTTATTGAGCAGTAGTTAGCAGTAAAAAGAATTGAATTGTTCATGTTTTAGTTATTTTTATGCCACCAACATGTAACATTCATAATATTTATAAGTAATATATTGAATTTACCTATATATTTATTAGCTCTTTTTGGCACTTATTGTTATGTAACATATGTGAATGCTAAAATGTAGAGATTTATATCAATTATGGTAATGAAATGCATATATTTGTTCGAGTTTTAACTACAAAAGGGACATAAGAGAAAAAACTCATTGCATTTTAGTCAAATTCCATAAAATACTCCATATACTTGCAAAAACAACACAAACTTAAAAAAAAAACCACACTTTTATGAGCCTTAATTTTTGTATGTTATGAATATATTTATACACATAATTTTTTATGATTTGTGTCAGAATAATTCTTTACTTTTTATATATAAAAAAATTCACTATATCACACTATTATTATTCTAATTATTAAATTATTTATTTAATCAACTAAAATATTTTTATTTTTATTTTTATTAAACTTAAATTTTAAATAAAATAAAAACTCAAAAATCTTGCAATGTATCAAATAACTTTTAAAAAATAAATTAAAAAAAGAAAAGAAAAATGAAGACAATCATATTATTATGTTATATTTTATAATATTCTTAAGTACCAGATAACTAATTAACTATTAATTATTTTGTTTATTAATTTAGTTATTTTTTCTTATTGTATATTAATATTTCTTTAGTTGGTTTTCATTTTTATTAATCTGTGAACAAACTCATTTATTTTTAAAAAAATAAAATAATATTGAAATATACATGTCATACTTCCTAGGTATTATATTGAAATGATCTATTTATTAATAATGTATTTTGGCATATTTGCTTTTGTTAAATATGAAACCAAAAAATATGTTGAAATTTGATTAAATGAAGACTATTGATGCCTTAAGTTAAATTGGAGGCTAACAATTTTATATTGGAATACATTTATTAATCTTAAAAAATAGAGAAATAATGTCAAGGAGACATGTGAGCAAAACACATATTTACCGTTAGATTTTATCTCGATGTGTAATTTAACCCATATAGTTTGGCGAGATCAAATTAATCCTCAAATTTATTAAATTAGGTAGGTAGTTTCAGACTTTCAGTCTCTTAGAAAAAAAAAGAAAAAGAGGTAGATTAATGTCCATGCATCCTTTCAATTGGGACTTGGTATAAGAGAAAAAAAAAATAGTTATTATTTAGTGTATTGTAAAAAGGCCCCTCTATTTTAAAAATATGCATAAGATTTTCTTCTTGTTAAGTTATTCTAAATTCCAAAATATGATCATATTAATCATCAAAACAAAAAGATTTACATACTTAGACACATTTTTAACATATTTAATTTGTGAATAAAATTATAGTCTCTTTATATGTGGTCAGAATAATTTTCAAAGGAATTAAATAGAGTCAAATCTTCTTATTTTGTCATCAAACAAATAAATAAGATGAGAAATTATTGGAGAGAGAATTTGGGTGAAAAAATTTGAGAATGAATTATGTGAAACAATTTGATTTTTCTCTATCTTCTCTTTCCTCACTCTTTTATCATTTTCCTAGCAATGATGTGTCTCTCCCAAATTCTCTCTTTATTACTCCTCAACTAACATTTGCCGAAAGACATTAATATTTTCAAATAATTCTAAATTTATCCCAAGAAAAAGGTCAATGTTAATTATGTTTTGACATAAAATTTTATTATATTCGAAACATTTATAGAATTAGAGTAAAATACATAAATATTGGGAAAATTTCCTTGCGATACACACGGATAAAAATAAACAAAATAAATTAAAAATATATATAATAATATGTATTTAATGCTTAAAATTCTTAAAATTCTTAAAAATCACGAATAATATATTAAAATAAAAAACAGAACACTCTCATTTCACATTTTATAGACTTCGGTAAAACAACTCATCTTCTTACATATTTTTTTTTTCTATTGAACCTCAAATCTTGTAACCTTATACTTTCACTTTAGTCTATCAAATATTTTATTCATATTTTTTAATATTTAATATTGGTTAATTCTGTACAAATTCGAAATTAAATTTAGATGGAATATCAAATCTAAACATTAATTATAAGTTCATTTGAAATGAAAATTCTAGTTTTTCACTAAAAAAACTTCTAAAAAAAAGTTGAAAGATTTATCGTTTTTTACCTCTCTAATGACTTTTTTTTAAGCATATGAGGGTGCCTCATTTTTTTAATCACTCACAGTTGAATTGATATTGCGTTTTGTTCCGTCCAACATAATATTTAATCGGATCGGTTTTTTCTCAAATTTTTATAATTCAAATAATATTTCCAATTGTTGGTGGGTCGTTTGTCGTTCATACATCCGGTTGTATTGGTGATAATTTATCGAGTTTGTGTCTCTCTCCTTCTTAGCAGCAAAGTAGATGAAATAATCGAATCTGAAATTATTTTTCATTTTTTCAATAAAATGTTACTGGATTTGATCTTTCATATAGAAGATCTCTTACGGGTATCTATTCATATATTTGTGTGAGTTTCTCATTATTTCGGTCATATATATATATATTAATGGTTCATTTTCACTTGGCAATACTTTTTTAGCGTTATTTATTAACCATCGTCTAAGGATAATTTTAATTTCCGCTTATAATATTTTGGTAAAAAAAATTTTCGACACCGTTTCATTGGTTCGCTCAACTTGTTATACTTCAATATTCATCGTTCATCACGAACTCAGATCTTTAGAGAAACCCTCAAAATATTGCATGAATCGTTGGATCTTTTCCATTGGAATTTTTTTTTTTTTTTAAAAGAAATAGTTTAACGTCGTTTCATTATTAATATAAATAAAATGTTATTTTGTATTATTTACCAATTAATTTTTTTTATATAACTATTATATGAGTTTAACTAGAATTAATTTCATATCAAAATTAATAATAATATTATTAATAAGCTCAATTTTGTAACATAAAATTCATTTATAATAAAATTGACATTTATATTTTAGCTAAATCTCGTCTTAAACAAGATATATATTAATGTCTTTCATTTTTTTATATATTAATGTCTTTATTTTTTTTCAGCAAATTGATATTCCAGATATACATCAATAGAATGTTATTTGTCCTAAGGAAATTGTGGAACAACTAAGAAACTAAGAGTTAAGACTACATTTGGAAGAGCTAAATGACAAGTGCATCTTTCGAATATTATAAAAAAACATAACATAACTAACTATGAACACTAATTAAAGAACAACTTTCCAAGTTGATTGAGCAGAAAAAATTATCAAAAAGAATATTACAACTATAATTATGCAATAATTTGCATAAAAAATCATTTAAATTTACTCACTAATATGATTATGGTGTTCTTCTATTACTTAGAATATAGATTTGTGTCCTACAATATTTATATTATCAACTCTCAGACTATGTTTACAATGGGATCTAAAATAAACTCAATTACTCAAGTAAGTGAACATTTCAATAAAACTTGGAGTGCAGAGATGAAAAAACAAAAAGAAAAAAATTGGCATTTCATCTAGAAGATGGAATGTAAGGATGAAAAAGTTTAGAAGAGATTCAACCTATCTACATTTCATGGAGTAGTTAAGATGAAAAAAGAGATAAATGATTCAATTTATCTACATTTTAGTGAGCAGTTGGAGTTCAAGTATGAAAGAAACAGAAAGATGATTCAACTTATCAATAATTTCATCAAACATTTAGAAAGAAAGGATGAAAAAACAGATAAGTGATTCAACTCCTCATTAGACTCAATAAAATACGGTCATAACTTATATTCTAAGAAGTTAGAAGAATTAATTCCATGAAAATGGAGCAAGATTTAAAAAATAATCGAGCTAGGATTGTAATTG